>NC_133664.1:199382564-199582564 GCF_037893015.1 Macrotis lagotis | reverse complement strand
AATTTGTCACTTTTCCTTGCAATCATTTAGCCACTCTGGTAGATATGAGATATCCGGTAGATATCTCAAGGTTGCTTTAATTTACATTTCTCTAATCAATAATGTTCTAGAACTTTTATATGAAAATTGCCTATTCATATCCTTTGATTATTTATCAGTGTTCTTAAGGGCCATTTCTATTTTCTCAAATTTGCACAGCGTACTAAGCTATTAGAGTTCAAAAATGGTAGTAACACTATCATGGATGAAAAGAATAGGCAACTATAAAAATATTGACACTGATTCATTCAAAAAAATCATTCATATTGAAGAATTGGAGATGAATTAATGAAAATATTGTTTATAACAAATATCTTTAAAAAAGTTTCTATTTTTCTTTGAATATTCATCTGTAAATGCTATTGAGATATGTGTCTGTGATCCTGAGCAAATCATTTAGCTTCTCTAGACCTCAGTTTCATTTATGAAATTGGGAAGATTATATTTAATGTTCCTATCTTGCATTGTTCTGAGTATTTAGTAAGATAAAATGATTTTTGAAATATTGTTAAATATTATCATTGTTTTCAGCCACAACAGCAATAACATAGAGTCTCACTAGATGTATTCTACACTTTTCACTTTTTTGTAAGTTGATTCTAGTCATAATCTTATGCCATTCTATTCTGTGATATTCTACAAAGAGTCTAAACACTTAACCATGAGTTGCTTACAGTTGCCAACTCTCCAGTTGCCTAGGAAAGCAAGTTTTTACTAACTGGGATTGTATCTGCCTCTTTTGGTCATCGTGGAGCAGTGTCCTCCCTCTGGGACCCTCCATCACTGGCTTCCATTCTCAGGTTGCCACCCTTAAAACTAAAAGCTCATAAAGATTTTATAAATGAATTTCCCTTAAATAGTCAGTTGAAGGGGGGAAAAATCAACTCAAAGCAAAGGATTTACTGAGATGATAATAATGAATAGTTACAATATAATTATCCCCATAAAACCTGGTGTGTAGTCAGCCACAACTACATTCAATGTCTATTTCAATTTCCTCAATTGTTTAAAAAAAACAAAACAAAACAAAAAACTACTTGGGAAGATCAAGTTGTGAAGACCAAATGAGACAATATTTAAAAAACACTTGAGTGCCTGAAACAAAGAAAACACTAAATGTAGGTTCCTTTTCCTTCTCCTTCCTCTTTCGGATAGTGATATGCTCATACTGCTCTAGCTCAGCCCAGTATCTCTGCTGAACATGTCACTCCAGTGGCTCCTAGGCCTGTACCCTGATGGGTATTTTGTATGCTTCTTATTGCATGAGAAGCTCCCCTGCAAGTTTCCATGGCTAATGGAGGTGGGGATAAGAAAGAAATCCCTTTTCTCCAGACCTCCAAGAAGTGAAGAATGATTTCCTCTCAAGGGCTGCATTCCTCTTTCCTTGCTGGCTCTCTTCTCCACTGTTAGAGCTCATACTGCTGGGAGCTTTCTCTTCTCTCAACTCTCCATGTCCCTTGGGGGCATATTTGGCTATTGAAAGCACCATTGGGGCTATAGTTGAGGAGTCTAATGCCATCAAATTTGATCAAAGAACTTTTTCACATCTCTCAAAGGGAGAAGGATAGTGTCAACACTTCTTTGGTTTAAAGTCTGAACATCTTATTGTCTCTATTACCAACTCCTAACATTATTATAATTTTAGTAACTGTGGAAAAATTAGTTGCTTCAGTATGTTGTACTGACAAACTTAGTTGCCACTACAATGGCAATTGTTTTATGTAAATTAAACTTTTTTAAGATATGTATGAAAAACAATATTTGCATTCATCCATCTCCAATTTTTCAGTATGAATGACTTTTTGGAATGGATCAAGTCAGAGCCAGAGAGCCAGGAATAAGTAGGAACAATTCTTCTCATCTTTGTCCTTCCATTTTGTTATGGATTTTGATCTTTACTCCTGCTATTTGATGATCTTTTAGCACAGTACATATGAGCAGCAAATTCTGAATTATTAACTTATCAATAATTATTTATTTCCTCTCTGTCAAAATATAGCCAGTTTCAGTTGTTATGATTTGTTCAATACTTACCCTAAATAGAACCTTCTGATCCTCTGCTTGACCAAAATATTTATGATTTATAGGTCTGAGGTTTTTGCGTAATCCATCTATTAGACTGGGAACACTTACAGTTCTTAATCTAGTTTCATATTTTTCAACATATTTTCTTCCATTCTCCTGTTGCATACCTTCATATTAAAGTTTCTAAATAAAAAGATTTTTATGTTCTAGAAAACTATCAAGTTCTTTGCAGCTTCATCTTCTGAAACAAATTTTGTTGTCTTCATGGTGATATTTTTATTTATGAGCATCATTAGTACTGATTACAAGGTAAGATGACTCTGTTCCATGGAATTAACAAGCATTTCTTAAATCTCCACTATATTCTAAGTAACATGCTAATCACTGGGGAAATAAAAATAAAAGAGAAAGAAGAATCCCTGTCCTCAAGGTGATTATAATGTTTCTTTTTACCTTAGGGCATATAATCAATGTCTTTATCTGCCTATCCAAAGAGAATTTTTTATGAGTTGTCTATTCATTTAGATTAAACTTCCTTAGGTCTTTCAATTCCATGTAATAATGATAATAATAGTTGTGCTATTAATCTCAAAGAACTCATCCTGATTTGATAGGAAATAGAACTGGTGATGACCTGAATGCTGCCGGGGGTCTCTTGTCTTTTGAATATCATTAAGGCACCTTGCCCCTCCAGCAATGAGGCAAAATGTCAGACTGCAGCAATATAAAGACTTATGGCACACAAGGCACTTTGATATATCAACAGCTTTGGGTGGCTACAACACAATTAATCCAAACCTGTCTCTTGATGAACTAATCTTTAGCATGATCTGTCCTTGAAGATCTTCAACCACATTCCCCCCAGAACCCAAGACTTTTGTTTCCCAGAAGCTGCTTGGCAAGTCATAGAAATAACCCTGCCACTAGATCACTAATCAGCATCATTTATGGTCAGATGTACTACTGTGTCTTGGAACCTCTGAATTTCATTGTTGATTAACAGAAACATTTTTGGCAAATGCTTTTATTCTTATCCATCTTGAACTGGTTCAAGAATTTCAACTCTAATGGGACAAAATATGAATGACTCTATGGGACAAAATATGAATGACCCTAGTCTTATTCATGATCCTAGTTCTGAAAACAAATAAAATAGAAACAGGATTCTATTCCATTATTCTTAGCTGGGGTATGCAGATGAATTGGGCCTGCTTTGAACATTCTAATTTTAATTCTCATTAAAAGATTTAAAGTGTGCTCATTCATATTATAGGGCCTGGAAAGAGTCCTGTATTGTTATTTTCATCATTACCTCCTCCAGGTCAGGAGTGGGTAATATGTGTACTTGCTGTCTTACTTGGATGTAGTTTCTTCCTTGGAGAGTTAAGACTATCAACACTGGTGTGTTTCAGTTCCTCTAGTAGCATACCAATGCACTCATTATAAGAGTTCATGTTTGGAATATAAACATTTACATTAATGTGATTCTTAGCAACCCTTGCCATTGATAGTGGGGGGGGGACAGGCTGTGTGGGACTAAAAATAATTTTGTATTTTTCTCTATATCATAAATTGTCATAGTCATAAAAAATTTACCTAAGGGCCAATCAAATGTAATTATCCTCTCTGTACTAAACTTAGCAAATCTTCAAATACCATATCTTGCCACTAAGAACTATATTCAAGGTCTTCCCATCTTGTTGGAATCAGCTTTAATTCATGTTCTATTGGTGACAAATCAGGATAACTTCCTTGTCATGATAAATCATTGGAGTAAGAATCTAGAAGTAACTAGTCTAACAATCATGTTAAAAAAAAAAAGGCTGATCAGAGTAGGAGGTTGTATGGAGGCAGAGTAACAGATAAAAGTCAATTAGACCCACAGTGTTAACTGTTTTTACTTTGCTTGGAAACTTCTCCAGGAAATTATCAAGAGACCACCAGTAGACATTAATCTTACCTAGGGTTCCCACAGTGCCTCACCCACTCCAATACTCATATTTCTGTGTTTCTTTTGGTACCTTCTTCACAACAACCATTTGTAGTATATAGTTACAAATAAAATCATCCTTGTTTTACAGTTGATGAAATGATGCACAGACAGTAAAATAATTTGCAAATGGTCATACATACAACTAATAAGGATTCACACCTACGATCTTTTGAGTCCAAGGTCAAAACTCTTTCTATTATTTACTGCTGGGGAAGGAGCCCCATAGTTCACATCAGCCTGAAGGGAGGAAAAAAGCTAAACAGCTCCCACATTTCCTGTCTGAAATGGTTTTCTCCTAATCAATCCCAGCAGCTTTTGCTCCATAGTTTAGGAGACACAGAATGGAACACTCCAAGAACTATATGTGGCACGGTAGCTACTCCCATGTAAACACCCCAAATTATGTTTAGACAACATTAAATGTCCTGCAAGCAGCAATAAGCTGGTGTTAAGACCCTGCTCACATCTTAGTCTTGCTTGCTCTTCTTGCAAATAAAGAACAGAATGAGCACATGTTTGCTGTTAGCTTCCTAGATTTTACTCTCCTCCCCATTTTCTCCGAATTCTCACCCCCTCTGTGAAGATTTCTTATTGTCCCTTGGTGTAACCAAAGTTCAGTAGAGAGAGCATATGATGACCAAGGGGAAACATGACTCTCATACCACTGTCATTGATTCCATTTTATTTATTGGAATTATGATAAACTGGGAAGACCCCTGTCTAGGGGCTCAGGAACTCTAGATTTTAGTTTCAATTTTATAACTACTTAGTTATATGTGACCTTAGGTGAGTCATTTAAAAATTGAAAGGGGTTGGGCTTTACTCTCTCCTACTCTACCATCTTGTCAGCTCAATGAATTTTATACTTCAACTCCTCTATGATTTCTACTAGTCTGACCAGGGGAAATACAGTAACACTATTTCTGATACTGGAGACTAGAACCCAAGTCTCATGGCTTTAGTATACCCTGTCCACCCTATTAAGTGTTAACTTCTTTAAAGTCAGGAACTATATAACCTTATCTCTGTGTCATCCCTCAGCAACAAATTCACGATTCTTCACATAATGAGGCTTGAACTCAAGAAGTTGACTGACATTCCTCTTTAGATTCATCAAATGACAGAAGGTGAGGAAAACTGGGAGCATAGAATCAAAAGATTAAGATTTAGAAAGGACTTTAAAGATCATATCATTTAATCCACTCATTTTACAGGTGTGAAAACTAAGTCCCAGAGAGGTAAAATAACTTGCCATTGGTCACATAAGTAATCATAAAATCTCTACTGGATCTGAAATCAATTTTTTTCAACAGGTCACTAAATCACAGCCATCATGGAATTCTTGCCATCTCTCTGATCCCCTTGCCAGTTCACCACCTGGAAAGCAACCCTCTGGACATCCAGAGACTCTACCTGGGTCACTCAGCTCTGGAAATCACTCTGGTATAGAACTTTCCTAAATAGAACTGCATCTAAACCTTCTATTTCTAAATAACAATTACAGGTATCATTTCTTTTCTTTTAATTTTATTTATATAAAGCAATGGGGTTAAGTGGCTTGTCCAAGGTCACACAGCTAGGCAATTATTAAATGTCTGAGGCCAGATTTAAACTCAGGTCCTCCTGATTCCAGAGCTGCCCCTAGGTAGCATTTCTACATCACTTACTATGAGCCAGGCAATGAGTTAGTGTTTTACAAGATTACTTTATTTGATCTTCAGGGATATAACTGCATTTTCATTCCAATTTTGAAGTTTAGGAAACTGAGTTAAAGAAAGGTTAAATGTTCATTGTCACCCAGCTGGTAAGAGTCTAAGATTTTGTTTTTATTTTTTATTTATTTATTTATTTTTTATTTTATTTTATTTTAGGTTTTTTTGCAAGGCAGATGGGGTTAAGTAGTTTGCCCAAGGCCACACAGCTAGTTAATTATTATGTGTCTGAGACTGGATTTGAACCCAGGTACTCCTGACTCCAGGGCCTGTGCTTTATCCATTGCTCCACCTAGCTGCCCCTAAGACCAGATTTAAACTTTTCTTTCTGACTACTCAGTGCTTTATCCACTTAGCTATCTAATTGGTCACTTATCAACATTCATCCCATCCAGCCATTTATCAGATCACCAGTGCCTACCCTGCCATAGACATTCACAATTTATATCTCTTATCTAGGAAATAAAAAAACAAACTAATCACCATCATGTTTGCTACTGAAAATGTATGACAATTGATTCTACCATGAATCAACTAAAAAATTGTTGTGATTCTGAGTTGTAGGCAGTATAGACAAAGACTTTCTTCTGGGGCCACCACAACACCACCTCCCCACACACATACACACAGGCACACACAAATACACACATCCACAAATCATGATCATCATTACATCATCATCATCATTATGCTTGGTAGAAAACATCCTATTTTTTTTTAACAAACTATTCTTAATCTTAGATCTTTTATATGAGTCTAACTCTGCTTCCACAATGTTTGAATGGTTTCCTGACTACTAGATGTATTTTCTTTTACTTGGGAGCTATGAAATTTGATTATAATATTTCTGAAAATTTTTATTTTAGAATCTCTTTCAGAAAATGATCAGCAGATTCTTTCAATTTCTGTTTTGTCCTCTGGGTCTAAGATATTGAAGTACTTTTCCTCAATAATTTCTTGAAATATGATGTCTAGATTTTTACTTTAATCATGGTTTCCAGGTAGTCCAATAATTCTTAAATTATCTCTCTTTAATCTATTTTCCAGGTCAGTTGTTTTTCCAAAGAGATATCTCACATTTTCATCTATTTTTCATTTTTTTTACTTTCTTTTATTGTTTCTTGATGACTCATGGAGTCATTAGCTACTACTTGCCAAATTCTAATATTTTTTAACCCTTTTCCCATTTGGTCAATTCTACTTTTTAAGGAATTCTTTTCCTCAGTAAATTTTTATACTTCTTTTTTTAATTTGACTTTTTCCTGCTTTTTAGGAACTTCTCTTCAGTTCTCTTTTCATTAGGGCAATTTTGCTTTTTAAGGTATTATTTTCATATCATATTTTCTTTAGTATTTTGGAGCCTCTTTTATCAAGCAATTAATTCTCTGTTTCATAATTTTCTTGCATCATTCTCATCTCCCCCCCCTTCAACTACTTCTTCATCTCTTTCCTTAACTCTTTCAAGAATTCTTGTTGGACTTCGGTTCAATTAATATTTACTTTCAGGGTTTTTTGAGGTAGCTTTTTTTAAAACATTGTTGTCTTCTGAATTTATGGCTTGGTCTTCACTGTCGCCATAGTAACTTTTTTTTGTTGTCAGTTCTTTTTGTTTATTTGATCATTTTTCCAGTCTATTTCTTGAATTTGGACTTTATATTTAAGTTGGGCTCTACTAATCTGTGGTTGCGGAGGCACTTTTCTGAAGCTTTAGGCTTTTTTTGTACTTCTCTTTTCAGAGCTAGTTCTGAGAATCTACAAATTTTCAGCCCTTTGAAGGTGGCGTGATATACTGCTCTCCTCTTCTGTGCACTGGTCTTTGGCAAGGAAAGGTTCATGATCTCCTGAAGCTGCAAGCACCAGCATTCCTCTCTGCTTTGGCATGGTTATCAGGGCTCCAGCTGTCCTGTGACCAATCACTAGCACTTCTCTCTCCACTAGAACTGTGACTAGAACTGCATATGGACAATAGAAATGTCAGTCAGTTCCAGCTTTACCCAGTGCCAGCAAAGGGTACCCCAAAATCTCCTTATTAGTAGTTAGCTTAGCCCTCAATATTCTCTAGTCAATTTTTGGTGCTATAATTGCCACCGTGACATGTATGGGGTTTGGGACAGACCTCTACCAGATCTCCACTCCAGTATTACAGACTTCTCCTGACAACCTCCTTAGTTTTCTGAGACCAGGAAAATTTCTCAGCCTATTTGTTGCCTCTTCTTCTAAATTTGATATGAGGTGTTATACAACAATGCTTGGAGGGCAATATTGGGAAATTTCAGTTGTGTGGCTACCCATAATCTATCATCTTGACCCTTTATCCCTAACTTTAATCCCTTCTTATCCCTGCTCTCCTTCTTTGAGGCTAACAAATAAACCCATGTCATCCCCCTCATTCTTAAAAATAAACAAACAACAACAATACAACTTGACTTTACCAATTCTTTAAGCTCTTGTCCTTCATATGTTCTTTTGATATCTAAACTCCTAGGGGAAAAAAAACTTTGTTTCAACTTTTCAACTGTCAGTCATTTCTCAATCATTTGCAGTTTGGTTTATGTCCTTATCACTCAATTGAAGCAGCTATCTCTAAGGTCACCACTGATGGCTTTATTGCCAAATTGTGGTTGTGATTCTTGTCTTTCAGTATCAAAGAAGACCAAAACAACATCACTATGTTTGAGACAAATTACAGTGTGTCTGTCTGTGGCTGATCAGACCAATATGAACTCAGAATGCTCTATCATAGGTCAAGCAAAATAGTCCATGCGAATACCTGGGGTGAGTGCTATAAACTTAGGCATGTCACATTTCCTTTGATTTGCTTCAATTTTGTCTTCCTCAGAGAGTGCAGCACCCTCATTGATGAGGGCATGCCATTCTGGGCAGTCCTGTGCCAGTCTCTCCTATGCTATACAATCATTGCTAAAGTTCTTCAATAAGGCCTCCAGGGTGTCTTGGTATTGCTTCCTCTGACCCTTTGTGAGCACTTGCTCTGTATGAGTTCTCCATAAATTAGTTTTTTTGGGAAGTGAACTTCTGACATTCTAACAATATGTCCAGCCCATCATAGTTGCAATCTCCGTGGTAATGTTGCAATGCTAGGTAGTTTAGTTCAAGAAAGGCCTTCAGCGTCTGGTATTTTCTCCTGTCGGGTGATCTTCAGAATTTTCCTAAGACAATTTAAATGCAAGCAATTCAGTTTTCTGACAGGGCACTGGTAGACTGTCCAGGTTTCAAAGGCATATAGCTATGAACTCTCTGCAGCATTTCACACTGCTGACTAATCACACCTTTTCTATATTTTCTACTTTTTTGGAATTTTTGCAACATTATTTTTTCATGTTTCACTTTTTACTTGTTGAATAATCCTTCTAAGTTTCATTTGTATGTTCATCATGCATGGCCTGTCCCATCGATCAATTGACAAGTTTTTGTGTTCATTTTGAGTTAGATATCACATGACAAAAAAAGAAAAGAAAAGAAACAGTTCCTGATTTTAGGGAATTTATGTTCTATAGAGGAAACAATATGTATACATCTAAGTATATACACAAATAGCATATATACAAGTCAATTTTTATTTGAGTAAAGTGGAGGTTTTCAAAAAAAAGGTTCATGCTGGAGACGATGCAGTTGAAATTACCAAAGTACATGATTATGTTGCTTTGCTTTCCTTTTACAAAAAAAGCAAAAATTCTATTGGTGATTTAGATCCTTTTCCTTTCTGACTCCTTCCATTCTGTCCATACTGCTTACATGTCACTCTCTTTTACTTGTTTTACTCTCTTGCCAAACTAGTCTAATTTCTTTTCTGTATGCACCACATTCAATTTCCCATTTACATGTCTTTGTATATATGGGTTGTCCCCCATGCCTGGAATGTTCTCTCTTCTCACTCTACCTTTTGATATTACTGACCTTCTTTCATGACTCAGTTCAAGTACCAACTCTTCTAACAGACTTTCCTGATTCACTCAAATGTTAGTACTCACCTCCCTGAAATCATTTTGCATTATGTATTATTTTGTATTTATATTATATATTTACTCTTCTATGAAAATGTTGTATTCTCCTATAGAATGTAATGTCCTCCAGAGTGGCTATTGTTTTGTTTCTGTATTTGTACTCCTAGCCCCTAGAATATTGGGTGTCACAGAGCAGGCACTCAATAAATAGTTGTAGATTCATTGCATCAATTAATTCAGACTCCAGATCAAATGTTCTTTATGGGGGAATTGGGGCTGGAAACTTCTTTTCAGAGTACTATGTTGGCACTTTTATTAATTAAATTAACAAGCTTTTATATTGGAGTTTTCCCTGATCCTTTGAATTCCAGTGCCTTCCCTCTATTATTTCCTATTTATCCTGTATATAGCTTGTGTGTATATATTAGACTTTTAGTTCCTTGAGGGAAGGAACTGTGTTTTGTCTATCTTTGTTTCCCCTAGCAGGTAGCATAGTGCTTGCCACAGAGTAAGTACTTAATAAATATTTATTTACTGCCTTTAAGGTTTGAAAAATATTTTACTTGTTTTGTCTCATTTTATCTTCAAATATTCCTTACAACAACTCAGTAAGCTGGGTTTTATTATCATTCCTATTTAATAGATTAAGAAATTGTGGCCAAAAGGGGTCATATTACATGTCACACAAATACTAAATACCTGAGATAGGGTTTGAACTCAGGTCTTTCTGATTCTAACTACAGTATTCTATTTCCTACGGCACCAAATTGTACCAGTATCACTGTTTAAGATTAAAGGTCTGGGTCTGGTTGCATTTTTTTTCAGGTCTTAACTGGATAGCTTCCATTTTGAATATACTCTATTTTTAATTGATGCTTTCTTATTTAGTGAGTTCTATCTAAGTCAGTTTGTCTCAAGATGTTCTTATTTCCTTTTCTTGCTAAGAGAAATATTATAAAGAATTCATGAATCCTCAGGAAGTCCTTGCTAAGACATTCTATCCACCTACCTGCCTCTAGGCAGACATATTCTCAATTAAGTCTTTCTTTTCCTCCTTTTGGCTGCTGTGAGCATATTGCATCATTAAGTCTGAATCAAGGGTCCATAAGACCTCTTCAGTCTCTCATTTATTTGCTCTGATTTTGGTCAAGAGCTTAGTACATCCCGCCCCCCCCCCCCCCCAGGCATTTTCTTGCCCCAGCTTCCCCAACAGGATGACTGTTTTGGTGGGCTGGCTCTGGACACTGCCCTTTCTGGCCTCTTGCAGCCTGGGAGCCAGATGCTAGGTCTCATTCTTAGAATAATTGAGACTGACTAGATTGCTTCCTTTCCCTGTTATCCTGTTTTGCTTCCTCCTGAACTTTTGACACAGACCCCTGCTTCATGTCAGAATGATTGTCAGCCATGATGAAATCAGCCCCCTCCTGACACTGACTTTGAGCCATAGGAATCTGAGTCCTGAACCAGTGTTGTTAAGACATCAAAACCTTTTTGAGCCTCAGATTTGACTGCTCAGTGACCAGGAGAAAGAGCAACATCTTGTTGTGCAAAGGGAAAGGGAATATTAATTCAGAAAGAGAAATAGACAACTAAGAGCTTCCTTCTCCTTGCTAGCAGTTATTAAGATGGAGAGAGAAAGGAGAGGAGGAAGAGGAAGTCCCTGTTCAAGTGATTTTGATTTCAGAACCAGGATTAGAATCTCTGAGTTTCTAATGTGGTTTTCCTTCTATAGGACTGCCAAATGCATGGAGAAAATGTAGTATAAGATCAGACTGAAAAAGAGTCACCACTTGAATGTCAAGTAAATGAGTTGGAACTAGAGATATCCTGGTAAATGTTTAACAACAGGTTCTCTGGAAAAATATATTAAGTTTAATTTGCATTATTAACATTTTCTCTATCTAAATGTTAGACAATTCACAAAACATTAAATCAAGATCTGATTTATACCTTATTGATTTCCAAGATGTAAAGACTTATGATGGACTCTCATGAGCCAGTAGGACCTGGCTTCAGCATACCACTGACTGGAATTTTATGTAGGTGATTTCAAAAAACACTGACTATTATGAATCTTGCAAAGTGGTATAACTTTATCAGTGCAGAAGAATATCTGTTGAGAATTGATTTGAAGAATTCATAAGAAAGGGAGAAAAGGAATAGAGGTAAATGGACTAACCCAGGCAAGTGGATAATGAATACCTATGCTAAGGTGGAATGGAAGTGGGAATACAAGCAGAGGTTAGATGAATGAATAAAAAAAATCACTTAGGGTGCTATGGGCCAAGCACTTTGTTCAGTGCTGTGAATACCCATAGAAAAGCAAGTCAGTCACTGCTTTCTAAGAGCTAACATGCTGATAGAGACAGCACATAGAGATTTCAGCTACAAGTCAAATGGAAAAGCTCCATCCCATGGCCCTTTGGGGGCAGCAGCAAAACAGATGGTAATGCATCTTCTTTAATGCTATTGCTGTTGGCAGAAGCAGGAGCACAATTTATACATTGTTAAAATGAATGATTTTGAAAGGCTTAAGAACTCAGACCTGTGGAATGATCAATCATGATTTCAGAAGTCTAATGATGAATAATGCTATCCATCTCCTGACAGAGAGGGGGATGGATTCAATATGGAAGAATACAATGGAAGGGATTTGTTGTGCTTGACTATGCTTGGGGATAATTTTCCTTTCTTTTTCTTTTTTTCTGTGAGAGATGGGAAGGATAATGAAAGGAAAATAAATTCTTGTTCATTGAAAAAATAAAATTCAATTAAAAATGTTTCTTTCACTAGTAAAACCCATGTCCACTTCTGATATTGAACTATTATATGTTGTCAAGGAATTTAATGGCAAGAGCTTTCTTTTCAAGGTTTCAATAGCTGTGGCTATTCAGGAAGAAGGGACTTCAGTGTGTTTTCAAAAGCAGTAGTCAAAGTCACAAGGGGCCACCATCAGTTGTCTTGACCTGTGACTTGCCACTGGACTTTGATGATTCTGGAGGAGAGAGTTGTTGATTTTGCATAGCTCTTCCTCACATAAATCCAAATCATTTACAAGTGAAATACATCTTTCTGATGTACTCTTTGGTACTCTTTGAGAACAATGGATGGGCAACAAGCAAACAACCAACAACAATGCTAGGTCACATTTACACAAGGTTTTATTCTTTGAATGATGTATAGTTATAGGGTAAGGCTCTAAGCAAAGGAAAGGTATGCACCAATATTGTCAGGGTTCTTGGAAGGGTCTTGGGTTGTCTCCATAGAAGCACAATAGAACGAGATGGTCAAGGTGATGGCAGTGATTTGACTTCCCTGGCACAAGTGGCCTTCTTTCCCTCCACGTTGATTTTTGTCTTCTTCAATCTTCATGAATCTTCTGCTTCATATTGTTGAGTTTCTTCATGTCTTCCTAATAAGTCAAATGTTTCTTATCTGTCTATCTCTTTGCTTGGAATATTTTCCTCTCTGCCTATTTAAATTCTTTCTATCCATCAGAACTGATCTCAAGACCCACCTCTTCAATGAGTCATTTGCTATCACTTTGGTCTAGAGTGATTCCCCCTTTTGAGTTCCAATCATCAGGAAAGATAGTTGTTGAATTTTAAGAGTAAGCATTTAGACTTCTGCTCAAGATGGCAGAGAGAAGGCAGGCCCTGTACTAAGGTCTCCTGATCTTCCCTCATTTATAATATGAAACAAGCCTCTTAATAGAAATTTGATCGATGAAACACAGAAAGAGAAGCTAGGAGAAGAGCACCTACCTCAAGGAAGGTGTCTTCAAGGATCAGGGGTGAGCAGGGCCCAAAGAACAGAGAGCCAGCAGGAGTGGGGTGAGAGCCAGACTAACCTAAGATCAGCTGTGGAGGTGTTTGCTGTGGGAGCTGTGGTCCAAGAACCAATTGGAGTGTAGAGGATTTGGCTGTGGGACTGACAGTCTGGGGTTTCCAGGAAGGGCTGGAGGGTGAGTTCCAGCCTCTAGCACCCCCTACTGGCCAGCTAGATCTATTAAACTCAGTGAGAAAAGCCTCTAGCATTCCCTACTGGCCTGTCCACTTGAAGTTACTAAACGGAGTCAGTAAAAGCTCTAGGGATCCCAACACCAATCCTCTGTGAACCAGCCCCTCCCCCAACACAAGATCTTAGGAAAATGAAGAAAGGCCAGCAAAGGAGGGTCCATAGAAAAATTCCTAGAAGGAAAAGATCCTAACTCAGAGAGACCTAGAACTTCTGAGGAGAATATGATTTGGTCTCCAGCACAGAAAGACTTCCTTGAAGAAATCAAGGAGATTAAAAATAATTGGAAAATTTCAAAAAAAAAAAAAACTGAAGAGAAGATTAGCATCTTGCAACAAGAAAACAAATCCTTTGAAAATACAATTGGACAAATGCAAAAAGAAAATTCTCTCAAAACCTAAATTGATTAAATGGAAAACTCTTAAAAAATAGAACTGGCCAATTGGCAAAGGAGTTGCAAAAGGTAAATGATAAAAATTCTTCACTAAAAAAAGAATGGAGGGCCAGCTAGGTGGCACAGTGGATAGAGCACCAGCCCTGGAGTTAGGAGTACCTGAGTTCAAATTCGGCCTCAGACACTTAATAATTACCTAGCTGTGTGGCCTTGGGCAAGCCACTTAACCCCATTTGCCTTGCAAAAACCTAAAAAAAATAGAGTCTGTGGACACCAATGATTTCACAAGACAACAAAAATCTGTTAAACAAAACCAAAAAATCAAAACAATAGAAGAAAACGTAAGATGCCTCATGAGCAAAACCACTGACCTTAAGAATAGATGCAAGAGAGATAACCTAAGAATTACTGGTCTTCCTGAAAACAGTGAAGAGGGGAAAAAAAGTCTGGACTTAATATTACAGAATTTAGTGATGGAAAAATGCCCTGATATCATGGAACCAGAGGGCAAAATAGTTATTAAAATAATACATCAAGGGGGCAGCGAGGTGGCATAGTGGATAGAGCACTGACCCTGGAGTCAGGAGTACCTGAGGTCAAATCAAGCCTCAGACACTTAATTACCTAGCTGTATGGCCTTGGGCAAGTCACTTAAACCTATTGCCTTACAAAAAAATCGAAAAAAAAAGAATTTTTGTTCATGTGGTATTTTACATTTTCTTCTATTGTTTTGATTTTTTGGTTTTGTTTAACAGATTGTTGTCTCATGAAATCATTGGTTTCCCCTCGAGAAAGGGATCGCAAAATGAAAATGTCAAGGAATATTGTGGCCAAATTCCATAACTATCAGATAAAAGAAAAAATCCTGCAAGTGGCCAGAAAGAAACAATTTAGATACCAAGGAGCCACAGTAAGGATTACATAGGACCTGGCTGCATCAACATTAAGGGTTCGAAGGGCCTGGAATGCAATATTCTGAAAAGCAAGGGAGCTTGGTATGCAGCCAAGAATTCATTATCTGGCAAAACTGAGCCTCTTCCAGGGTAGAAGATGGACATTTAATGAAATAGGAGACTTTCAGCCTTTCCTGATGAAAAGACCAGAGCTTACTAGAAAAATTTAGATTTCAAACAGGAGACTCAAGAGACAAATGAAAAGGTTAAAAAAAGGGGGTGTGTAAAAAAAAACTGCTATCCAATAAGATAAAACTGGCTATATCCCTACCTGGAGAAAGACTTTAATAACTTTTGAAAATTGCAACTTGATTAGGGAGAATGTATTTAGCCAGAAATAATGGACACTCATGACTTATTCGAGAAACTGCAACACAATAAGATGAAACTGGATATATCCCTCCCTGGGAGAAAGACTCTAATAACTCTCAGTAATTGTAATTCTATTAGAGAGAATATTAGCCAGAAGTGATAAACACTCATGACCTTTCTGTGACTCAAATAGAATGAATTAAAAAAACAAAAGGGGGATAGTAAAGAGATGGGAGGATGGAGGAGACTGAATGGTGGTAAATCTCATTGCATTAAGAGGTACAAAGGACTTATTGCAATAGAGGGGAAGAAGGAAGGAGGTGAGAACCACCTGAATCTTTATTCTTATCAGATTGCCTTAAAATTAACATACATACACACAGTTAAGAAACTTATTTTACCTTTAAAGTGATAAAAGGGGGAAAGGGGAGGGGAAGGAAAGGGGGAACCAGCAGAAGGAAGGGAAGGAAGAAGGGGCACAGGGAAAGGGGGAAAAAAGGGGAGGGGTTGGATATAGGAGGGCAAACACATTGAAGGTGGTGGTATTCAGAAACAAAATACTGAGAAATAAGGATAAAGGGAAAAAAGAGAAACAATACAAAGAGAGGGAAGATAACATGGAGAGCAATAAAGAGTCAGTAATTATAACTTTGAATGTGAATGGGATGTAATCTCCCTTAAAAGGTAAGTGAATAGCAGAGTGGATTAAAAAAAAACAGAATCCTACAGTATGCTGCTTACAAGAAACTCATTTGAAGCAGAGAGATACATATAGAGTAAAGATAAAAAAATTACTTTCATGAGTTAGAAAAAATTGTAAATTCATATGGAGAAATAAACAGTCAAAAATCTCCAGGGATTTAATGAAAAAAATAAAGTACAAAAGAAGGTGGCTTAGCCCTAGAGATCAAAATTGTATTATAAAGTATCAGTCATCAAAACTGTCTGATATTGGCTAAGAAATAGATTGGTGGATCAGTGTAATGGACTAGGTGCAATAGCAGGAATTGATTATAGTAATCTGCTGTTTGATAAACCCAAAGAGTCCAACTATTGGGATAAAAACTCTCTCTTTGATAGAACTGTTGGGGACAATTGGAAGTTAGTAGAACCAACACCTCATATCCTATACCAAGATAAGAACCAAACAGGTACAGAATTTAGACACAAAAAACAGTACTGTAAGCAAACCAGGAGATCAAGGAATATTTTATCTGTCAGATCCATGGAATGGGAAGCAGTTTATGACCAAGGAAGAGATGAGGAACATCATTAAAAGCAAACTAGCCAATTTTGATTACATTAAATTTAAAAGCTTTTGCACAGACAAAATCACTGTAGCCAAGATCAAAAGAAATGTAGTAAATTGGGAAACAAGTTTTACAACTAGTATTTCTGACAAGGGTCTCATTTCTAAAATATACAGAGAACTGAGTCAAATTTTTGAGAAGACAAATCATTCCCCTATTGACAAATGATCAAAGGATAGCAAAGGCAATTTACAGATGAGGAAATCAAAATGTGATCCATAGTCATATGAAAAATTGCTCAAAATCACTAATTGTTAGAGAAATGCAAATTAAAGCATCTCCGAGGTACCACCTTACACCTCTCAGACTGGCCAATATGACCAGAAAGGACAATGATCAATGTTGGAAGGGATGTGGAAAATCTGGGACACTAATACATTGTTGGTGGAGCTGTGAACTCATCCAGCCTTTCTGGAGAGCAGTCTGGAACTATGCCCAAAGGGCAACAAAAATGTGCATACCCTTTGATCCAGCAATACCAGTACTGGGTCTATACCCTGAAGAACTTATGAAAAAGGGTAAAAATATCACTTGTACAAAAAATATTCATAGTAGCTCTGTTTGTGGTAGCAAAGAATTAGAAATTAATTGCATGTTCAATTGGGGAATGGCTTAACAAACTGTGTCATATGTATATTTATATGATGGAGCACTATTGTTCTATTAGAAACCAGAAGGGATGAGAATTCCAGGGAAGCCTGGAAGGATTCGCATGAACTGATGCTGAGTGAGATGGGCAGAACCAGAACACTGCACACCTTACCAGCAACATGGGAGTGATTGTCAACCTTAATGGACTTGTTCATCTAACAGTGCAACAATCAAACACAATTTGGGGGTATCTGTGATGGACAATGCCATCTGTATCCAGAGAAAGAACTGTGAAGTTTGAACAAAGACCAAAGACCTTTAATTTTTAAAAAATGTTATCTTATTATGTAATTTTGCTATTTCTTCTACTTTATGTTTCTTCCTTAAGGATATGATTTCTCTCTCATCACTTTCAAATTAGATCAATGCATACCATAGAAACAATGTAAAGACTAACAGACTGCCTTCTGTAGCGGGGGTGGGTATGGAGAGGGAAGCAAATTAGGGGAAAAATTGTAAAATTCAAAATAAATAAAATCTTTTTAAAAAGAATAAGCATTTATACTCTGGAAATATCAGGGCTTGATTTATTGGTTTAATGATTTTCTAGAATTAAGAATGTAATGGAGAAAATGTTAATGATTCACATTAAACTTAAAACTGTGTTGTTGGTGTACTTTTTATGAAGAGCTAGTTTTAAAATGAATCAGTCCTCCACTTTCTGTACAATTCATTTGGCATTTATCATACACTGCCTCTTATGATTTTGTTGTTCAGTCATTTTTCAATTGTGTCTGACACTTTGTGACCTCATTTGGGGTTTTTTTTGGCAAAGATACTGGAGAAGTTTGCCATTTCCTTCTCCAGCTCATGTTACAAATGAGGAACTGAGGCAAAAAGGGTGAAATGATTTATTCAGAGTCACATGGCTAGCAATTTTTTGAGACCAGATTAGAACTCAGGAAAATGAATCTTCCTGACCCCAGACCAGCACTCTATTCATTGTGCCACCTAGCTGCCCACCTGGTATAATTAGTTATCTTCTTCATGTGTCTGCTTTCCAGTGTTAAAGGAAGTAGGGGAGACCAAGCTTTGTATCCCAATTAGAGCCTAGGACAATAGCTTGGGTCTTAATGTGTTCACTAGAAAGGCAATGAGGCACAGTGAAAAGAGTACTGATTAGTTCAATTTAGTTAGCCATGGAGTCAGTGGAACTGTGTTTGACTCTGACACTTATAACTGTATGATCCCTGGAAATTTATTTAACTTTGCTGGGTTTCAGCTTCACCATCTGTAAATCATTGAACATCCATCTCAAATTGCTGCTACAGTTCAAACAAGATAATGTATGGAAATCAATCTTCAAACCTTGAGTTATTATAGAAATGTCAGTTATTACCATTAATGGTTTGTCATTATTCTCTTTCTGTGGTGAAATAAACACCACACATAAGGACATATTTACCTATCTCTGAAATCCTAAATCAAATTCTCCCTCTTCCAGGAAGTATCCCTTTATTCTCAAGTCTACAAAGAGAAGATATTTACATACATACATACATACAAATCTCTCTCTCTCCATATATATGTGTATGTATGTGTATATATATATATATATATATATATATATATATATATATGTTTATACTTCCATATTCTCTTTAGGGAAAGATCCATGAAGAGAAAGAGAAGACTTTTGAAGGAAGACATGTAGGGGAATAGTCAGTTCTTTAACATGTTTCTGACTGCCAATTTGTTGCTCCAAAGACTTTAGGGAATTTTGTCTTGAGTGAGTTCAAAGACTCTCACTCTCTCTCTTGGGAAACACATAGATGTTGGTTTTGTACATGTTAATGTTTTTTTTTTTGCTATGCACTACTTCAAAGATTTATGTTTTCTTTAGTGTTCTTAAGTACTTCACTCCTTGTATGGAGCATGACCCATACATTCATGAGTTTATGTGTTCTCAAAATAGATAAATGAATTAATAGAGCATTGGATTTGAATCCAGAGCTATATTCCTTAGGGCAGACCTATAGGACTAGATAATCTCTATGGTTCCTTCCAGCTCTAAAATCCATGATTCTATGATCTTTTAGTAATCTTCTGGTAATGATTTTCTACAAACTTAAAGAGGGGATCTTCAAATGATAGGTGAATGGTTCATTGTCAGGTAGGACATTCCAGAGTTTGAGTCCCACTGGTATAGATTTCAAAGCCCAAAGAGGCATCAAGAAGAAAAAATTAATAGGGTATCATGTGCTATTATTTGCAGAGAACTGACACTTAATATATCCTCATTGATTGATTGATTATTGTACATTGTTGTACTTACTTGGGGATATGTGATGGACATGTACTTCTCCAACTCATGTTGCAAATATATTAAAATTGCTTGCTGTTGGCCATGATTATACTTTTAATTGCCTGTTGAGCCAAAACACATTGCCTTTTCTTTATACCTCTTTCCTGCTGTCCTGAATGCATGGAGAGGTCTGGAGGATAGCAAATATTAGTGTACCAAGCTGTAATGAAGCAAGGAGAAAGTAGAAAGAGGATAACTTCATCCTGGACACAACACAGCATATATGTCCTACCTTTCTCATTGCCAAGAATAAAAAGTCCTTTACATGACCACATTTGAAAATCTAGGTTGGGGACTTCTGACCAAGATGGCAGAGAGAAGCCAGGCACTGTTTTAAACTCTCCTGGTTTTCCCTCATAACTAACATGAATCAAGCCTCCTAATAGATTTTGGATCCACAGAACCTAGAGAAGAACTGAGGGGAACATCTTGCAGCAAGGTCTATCACAGGAGAGTGTGGGCATGCTGGGGGCAGAAAGCAGAGACCCAGAGCAGAGGTAACAGGGTGAGACTGGAGTCTGACCTGAGAACAGCAGTGGAAGTATTTGCTGTGTGTGCTTGTTGGGTGGATGGGAGAGCTCCAACCTGACCCAGAAAACATCTATCTGGTTAGCTCAACTGGTCAGGAAGACCTGGGCTTTAAGCCCCTGTGTTTTCCTGGAGTCCTCATATTTCCAGTTGAGCCACTTTCCCCTACCCCCTCTGTTCCTGAGGGAAGGCCTGACTTTCTCCAGAACAAATACAGAAACAGATCAGGTGTTAGCATCTTGCCCCAAGGCCCAGGCTGTTCTCTTCCCCCACCCCAACTGATTGCTGATTAAGATTAATTTTCTAATCTGAGGACTCAGCCCAGTACTGATTGCTGATTAAATTGATTAACATTTTAGCCTGATGGCTTAGCCCAGATTTTTCCAGGACATCATAGATCCTGCCCCAGGCATAGGGAATGGCTATTAATCAACATCACAGACATTCCAGAGAAAGCATCCAGTATCTCCTACTGTCTAGCCCACTGAATAACCCTGGTTGTTCCTAAACCCAATGAGCAAAGGCCTCTAGGAATCTCAGCATCCAAGGTCTGTGAACCAGCCCCTCCCCCAACATCAGGGAAAGTGCCAAAAATTAAAAAAAGGTTGGCTCAAAGCAGGGTCCATTAAATGTTACCTTGAAAATAAGGATACCACCTCAGAGGAGAATATGAATTGGTCTCCAGCCAAGAAAGACTTCTTATAAGAGACTGTAAAGGAATTTAAAAAACTAAATGAAAAAATTAGGAAAAGAAATGCAAGAGAAAAATGAACATTATACAAGAAAAAATTAACATTTTACAACCATAAAAACAAATCCTTTGAAAACACAATTAGGTGAATGGATAAAGATAAAAACTCCTTCATAAATAGATTTGACCAATTGGAAAAGGAAATGCAAAAGATAAATGAAGAGAACTCTACTCTTAAAAAAAGAGATTGGAATCTGTGGAAACCAATGACTTCAAAAGATACCAAGAGTCTGTTAAACAAAATTTAAAAAAATAGAAGAAAATGTAAAATAACTCATTGGCAAAATAACTGACCTGGAAAATAGATCCAGAAGAGACAATTTATGAATCATAGAATTTCCTGAAACCTTGAAGAAGGAAAAAGTCTGGATTCCATACTTCAGGAAATAATGAAGGATAACTGTCCTGATATCCTGGCACCAGAAGGCAAAACAGTCATTGAAAGAATACATTGAGAGTTCCAGGGCTGAGCCAAGATGGTGGCATGAAGTAAAGCCCAGGAGACAGGAGAGTGGGAAAGTGAGCAGGAAGATTTTTGCCACAGTGGAGTCCAGGTCCCAACAGGTTGACAACAGCAGAGATCCTAGCAGCTAGATATCAAGCAAGCAGGGAGGGTCCCAACTCCAGGATTTGGTCAGGAACAAATCACTACTACATCAGAACTTGGACATAAAGGAGGAAACAAATCTCTGAAAGGGCAAGACCTGGACTGCTTGGGCAATATCTTGGCCAACAATAAACCAGGGATCAGACCCCAGGCCCAGCATAAAAAGCTTGGATTTATACTCCTTATACCCCAGGAACAGAGCTAGAACAACAAAGATGAGCAAAAAGCTAAAGGAGTGCTCACAATACAGACTAAGATGATAACAATGCCATGTAGGAAGAAGAAATCAGTGAAAAATCACTCACAGAGGAAGTCTCAAAAGAGTCTCTGAATTGGACTCAAATCCAAAAGCTCATTGAAGAAGTTGGAAAAGAATTTAAAAATCAAAGAAGAAAGGAAGAAGAACAATGAAAAAAAAGAAATGAGAGTACTGCAGGAAAATTATGAAAAAAATGACGAGAGAATTCAGAACCTTTAAAAATGAAACCATAAAAATTAGAGTTGAACAATAGAAACCAATGAATCTATGAGACTACAAGATTCCATCAAACAAAATAAAAAGACTGAAAGAATTGAAGAAAATGTAAAGTATGTTTTAGGAAAAAAAATGATCTGAAAAATAGCCCCAAGAGAGATAATCTATAAAATTTTGGACTACCAGAAGACCTAGAACAAAAAAAGAACCTGGAAACCATCATGCAGGAACTTATTAGAGAAAACTGTCCAAATCTGCTAGAACCAGAAGATAATATAAACCAATGAAAGAATACACAGAATTATTTTCTTTTTTTAAATTTTTTATTTATTTAAGGTAATGGGACTAAGTGACTTGGGGTCACACATTTAGGCAATTTTTAAGTGTCTGAGGTCAGATTTGAACTCAGGTCCTCCTGACTCTAGGGCTGGTGCTCTATCCATTGTGTCACCTAGCTGCCCCACACAGAATATTTCCAGAAAGAGATCCCAGGATAAAAACTCCAAGGGCTGTTAAAGCCAAATTCCATCACAAATAAAAGAGAGAATACTGTAAGTAGCAAAAAAAAATATTCAACACAATCAGACTCACACAGGACCTATCAGCCTCATCATTGAAGGCCTAGAAGACCTGGAACACCATATATCAGAGGCCAAAGGATCTGGGATCACAGCCCAGAATTTACTACCCTGCAAAATCCAGCATATACTGTCAGGGGAAAAGATGTATGTTTAACCAAATAGAGGACTTCCAGAATTCCTTGATAGAAAGACCAGATAATTCAATTGCCAAATACATGATTCAAGAGTTGTATAAAAAGGTAAATGAAAAGGGGAAGGAAAAAACAAAAAAAAAACATATATTGGTCAAGACCATCAAATTGCATACAGCCCTAAAGGGAAGATATAACACTTCTAATTCTTGAGAACTTTACTTCTCTTAGGATAATTAAAGGGTCAAATATAATTGAAGAGATTGAACTTAAAAACTATATGGGTAAAGTTGGGTCTTTCTCCATTGAAGAGGATCAAGATAACATCATTATCTTTGAGGCAAAAAGCCCTTATGAAAGGCAGGGTGTTAACCCTAAACTTAAGTGTCTCATTATTATTTGATCTACCTTAATTCTGCCTTCCTGACAAAGCTTAGCACTTACTCTGTTGATGGCATCATAAACTTGGTGGTCTTGTGTTTCCCAAAGCTTACAATCATTTGTAAAGCTCTCAAGTGAGACCTTCAGAGCCTTTAAGTACCTAGAGCCCTTTAAGATTCTTATAGTTCGGGCAACTAGGCCCTGGAGTCAGGAGTACCTGGGCTCAAATCTGGCCTCAGACACTTAATAATTATCTAGCTGTGTGGCCTGGGGCAAGCCACTTAACCCCATTTGCCTTGCAAAAAAACCTAAAAAAATAAGAAAGATTCTTATAGTTAATTAAATCAGGATTTAACTTGATCCTTGCTTCACTTATCAAGGGTTAAATACCCTGGGGTGGGGTGTAAAGTGTGAGAGAAAATGGGCTGGGGGGAACAAGTAGTTCAAAAAATGATTTGACTTTGGATGATACCTTGGCTCCAGAGGAGGATCATGTATCCTTGGAGAGTACTTGAAAAGGGGATAAGGTAAAATATGACTATAATTGTAATTTTATGTAATTTGAGATAATGCTGCTTATCAAGCAACCAATCTGTTATAATATATTTTGATAACAATGGGCTTATCAAGCAAATAACTGTGATTGATGATACCTGATTAATAGTACCTAAATATTAAATAACAAGAGATGAAGAGGTAAAAAGATTTATAATTTTAGAGAGAAAGAAGGGAGACTGTGAACATTGAGTAAATTCTATTCAATACATTTGACTCAGGGAGGGAAATAAGATACATTCCCAATTGGGCTTAAAAATCTATCCTAATCTGCAGGGAAGGGGGGGAATAGGGAAGGGGAAGATTAGGGAAGAAGGGACTGATAAAAGGGAAGATGAAGGTATAAGTGAAAACAAACTGAAAGTTAAATTTTAAAAGAAAAAGGGAAAGGGGAGTAAAATTTTGGTGAAGAGGAATAAGAGAAAAGGAAAGAAAATTTAAATGAAGAAAGATAGCATGGAGGAAAATACAGAATTTGTAATGTAATCTATAAATGCGAATTTGATGAATTGTTCCATAAACAGAAACAGATAACAGAACTGTTTAAAAACCAGAATCCTGCAATATATTGTTGGAAGAAAAACATTTGAAGCAGATACATAGAGAGTAGAGGTAAAAAGATGGAGAAAAATATATTATGCTGAGACCAGGAGCCGAGCAGAGCTGCACCTGGAGCCAGCAGCTCACCGGGAGCTGCAGCGGCAGCAGCAGGGGCAGCGGGAGCTAGGCCAGCGGGGAGGCCAAGACCGTGCACGGGGCCAGGGCCGGGGCCACGGGGCGCTGGAGCCTGGCGACCCACAGCGGCTGCAGGAGCCGCAGAGGGGACAACGCCCCCCCCCCCAGCCCACCCCCACCCCCAAGCCGTCTCCCTTGCCAACCGGCTTCGGGTTTTGCTCCCTCAAGGGGCCGAACTTGAAGCCTCGCACTGTGAAGTGCCGCCATGTCTGACTGGAAGGCAGTGATCAAGAACACAGACATGTCTGAGGACATGCGGCAGGATCATTGGCCGAAATTTTGGCAGCTATGTCACACATGAGACAAAGCACTTCATCTATTTTGACTTGGGTCAAGTTGCAATCCTCCTCTTCAAGTCCGGCTAGGTGGTGTAGTGGTGGCGGTGGCTGCGGCAGTGGTGGAGGTGGGCAGCAGTGGTGGCAGGCAGAGCTCGGACTGTTACGCGCACTGAAGGCTGGCACCAGGGTTTCCTCTCCAATGGCTGTGCTACTGCATGGATTGTATACTCGACTTCATGTGTACATGTTGCAGTAAAAAAAACAAAAACAAAAAATACCTACTTCTGTTTAGTTGCCTGGGGAAGAAGGCTGCTTTCTGTTTAATTTAAAAAAAAATACCCCCCCCCCTTGATTGTATTGCACTAGGAAATCTCTCAAAACAAATTCTCTCATTCCCCCTTAAAAAAGCTTAAAAGGAGAAATAAACCCCACCCAGGATTTTGGAATGCTCAACTTAAAAAATATCTATATTATGCCTCAGCTGAAGTAAGGAAAACAGGGGTAGTTATCCTGATCTCACATAAAGTAAAAGCAAAAATCATTCTCATTAAAAGGGATAAGGAAGGAAACTACAAGAGTGCCTTCTAAGCACTATTGGTAATAAAACTATATCATTACTAAACATGTATGCACCTAATGCTATAGTACCCAAATTCCTAGAGGAAAAGCTTAGTGTATTACAAGGAGACATAAATAGCAAAAGTTTAACAATGGGGGTTACTTCCACCTCCCTTTCTCAGAACTAGATAAATCTAACCATAAAATAAAACAAGAAGGAAGCTAAGAAAGTGATTAAATCTTAGAATATTTAGATATGAAAGATCTCTGGAGGAAACAAATTAAAAGAATATACCTTCTTCTCAGTAGTACATGGCAACTATGCCAAAATTGACCGTGTACTAAAGCACAAAACTTTATAATCAAATGCAGAAAGGCAGAAATAATAAATACAAACTTCTTAGACCATGATTCAATAAAAATTACATGTAAAAAGGGGTCATGGGAAGATAAACCAAAAATGAATTTGAAACTAAATAACTTAATTCTAAATAATGGGTGGATCAAACAGCAAATAATAGAAATAATCAATAATTATATTCAACAAAATGATATCAAATGATATCAAAATTTATGGTATGTAGCCAAGGCAGTTTTGAGGAGAAACTTTAAATCTCTAAATTCCTATATGAATAAAATAGAGAATGAGGAGATCAATAAAAAGGATATGCAACTAAAAAAGCTAGAAAAAGAACAAATAAAGATTCCCAATTAAATACCAAGTTAGAAATTCTGAAAATCAAAGAAGAGATTTATAAAATTGAGAGCAAGAAAATTATTGATCTCACAAATAAAACTAAGAGTTGGTTTTATGAAAAATCCAATAAAACAGACAAACCTTTGGTTGATCTGATTTAAAAAGAAAGGAAACCAAATTACCAGTATCAAAAACAAAAAGGGTGAACTAACCACCAAATGAGGAGGAAATTAAAGAGATAATTTGGAGCTACTTTGCCAAACTGTATGCCAATAAATTGGATAACTTGAATTAAATGGATGAACATTTACAAAAATACAAACTGCCCAGATGAACAGAAGAGGAAATAAAATACTTAACCCCATTTCAGGAAAAAAAATGAAGAAATCATCAACAAACTCCCTAAGAGGGGCAGCTAGGTGGCACAGTGGGGCAGCTAGGTGGCACAGTGGATAAAGCACTGGCCCTGGAGTCAGGAATACCTGGGTTCAAATTTGGGCTCAGACACTTAATAATTACTTAGCTGTGAGGCCTGGGGCAAAGCGCTTAAACCCATTTGCCTTGCAAAAAAAAAAAAAACCTAAAAAAAAATAAACTCCCTAAGAAAAAGTCTCCAGGTTCAGATGGATTTGCAAGTGAATTCTATCAAACATTTTAGGGACAATTAATTCCAATTCAACATAAACTGTTGTTTTCAAAAATTGGAGGAGTTGTGCCAAATTTCCTTGATGATGCCCACAAGGTGCTGATACCTTAACCAGGAAGAATCAAAATAGACAAAGAAAACTATAGACCAATCTCCCTAATGAATATTGATGCAAAAATCTTAAATAAAATCTTAGCAATAAAATTATAGCAAGTTATTACTAGGGTAATACACCATGATCAGGTAGGATTTATATAAGGTAGACAGAGGTAATTCAATATTAGAAAAACACTCAAGATAATTGAATTTATCAGTAGCAAAACCAACAGAAATCATATGACTATCTCAATAGATGCTGAAAGAGTCTTTGAAAAAATATTACATCCATTCCTATTAAAAACACTAAAAGTTTAGGAATAAATGGAATTTTCCTTCAAATAATAAAGAGTATCTAACTAAAACAATCAACAAATATTATATGTAATGGAAATAAACTCAGAGCATTTCCAGTAAAATAAGGTGTGAAAAAAGGATGCCTATTACTATTACTATTACTATTACTATTACTATTACTATTACTATTACTATTACTATTACTATTACCATTACCATTCAATATAGTGTTAGAAATGCTAGCTCTAGCAATACAAGAAGATAAAGGAATCAGAACTGGCAATGAGGAGCAAAGTTTTCATTCTATGCAGGTGATATGATGGTATACTTAGAGAATCTGAGAAAAATCATCTAAAAATATCCTTTAAACAATTAACAAATTCAGCAAAGTTTTAAGATATAAAATAAACCCACATAAATTATCAGCATTTCTATATATGAACAACAGAACCCAAGAACAAGGGATAGAAAGAGAAATTCCATTTAAAATAACTAGACAACATTAAATACTTGGGAATTCTCCTCCCAAGACAAACCCAGAAACTATCTGATCACAATGATAAAGCACTTGTCACCCAAGTAAAGTCAGATCTAAATAATTGGGAAAATGTCAATTGCTCATAGTTAGGACAAGCTGATATAATATAAATGACCATTCTACCCAAATTAAATTACTTATTCAATGCTATACCAATCAAACTACCAAATAGCTATTTTACTGAACTAGAAAAAAAAGTAACAAAGTTCATCTGGAGAACAAAAGGTCAAGAATAGCAAAGGAACTGATGAAAAAAATGCATAAAACTATAAAGTGGTAGTCAGCAAAACTTCCTGGTACTGGTTAAGAAATAGAGCAATATCAGTGGATTACCAAAAGAAACTACAGTAAATGATTATAGCAATCTACTGTTTGACAAACACAAAGACATAAGCTTCTGGTATAAGAACTCACTATTTGACAAAAATTGTTTGGAAAACTGGAAAATAGTATGGCAAAAGTATGGCATAGACCCACATCTCAGATCCCATACCACAATAAGGTCAATACTAATTCTAGGCCTATATCCAGAAGAAATCATAAAAAAATGGGAAAAGTGCCACATGTTCCAAAATATTCATAACAGCTCTTTTTGTAGTGGCAAAGAATTGGAAATTGAGGGTATGCCCATCAATTGTGGGGAATGGCTAAACAAGTTATGGTACATGAACATGATGGAATATTATTGTTCTATAAGAAACCATAAATGGTCAGACTCTAGAGAAACATAGAATGAGTTACAGGGTCTGCTGATGAGTGAAGGAAATAGAACCAAGATAACAATGTATGCATTAACAACAACATTGTGAGATGATCAACCCTGAGGGAAGCAGCTCCTCCAGTAGTTCAGAGAGCTAGGACAACCATATTAGATGGCCATGGACAATGCTATCCCCCTCCAGATTAAGAAAAATAAAATAAAACAAAACAAACAAAAACCATTTTAGAATCTGATGAACACTTTATAAAAATTATCTCTTATGTATCTCTTTCCCTTAATCCTAATTCTTCATACTAAAGATGACTAATCCGTAAACATGTTTATCGAAAATATGCATATACAATGTTAACCTGACTGTTTGCTGATGAGGGGAGCAGGGTAGGAAGGGAGTGTGGGAGGAAACTTTGTAATTTAAAAATAAACATATGCACATGGATAAATGTTGAAAAAAATTCCATACCATGCATTTGGAAAAATAAAATATCAATTAAAAAAGAAAAAAGTGAGCCCCTCCACCCCAAAGAAAGAATACATTAATCCCCTCCTGAAAGGGATCCCAAAGCGAAAACACCAAGGAATATTGTGACCAAACTCCAGATCAAGGAGAATATCCTGCAAGCAACCAGAAAGAACCAATTCAAATACCAAGGAGCCACAGTCAGAATTACACAGGACTTGGCTAGATCAACATTAAGGTATCAAAGGAACTGGAATTTGATATTCTGAAGAACAAGGGAGCTTGATTTTCAGCCAAGAACTCACTATCCAGCAAAACTGAGCCTTCTCTTCTGGGGAAAAGATGGATATTTAATGAAATAGGAGACTCAATTTTTTCCTGATGAAAAGAACAGAGCTAAACAAAAAAATGGTCTTCAAACAGGAGATTCAAGAGATACATGAAAAAATAAAAAGAAAAAAGAAAAAAACTTTTATCCAATTAGGTGAAACTGGCTATATCCCCACCTTGGAGATAACTCTTGAGAATTGTAAATTTATTAGAGGGGAATATTCTTAACCAGAAGTAATGACTTGTCTATGACTCTGATGGAATGATTTAAAAATAATATCTCCTTATATAAGAGGTACAGTAAAGAGATGGGAGGAAGGGGCAGATTGAATGGGATAAATTATATATTATGTGAAGAATTGCAAAGGACCTATTATAATAGAGGAGAAGAAGGGAGGAGGTAAGAACTGTTTGATTCTTACTTTCATCAGATTTGGCTCAAAGAGGGATTAACACACATGCAGTTGAAGGATTTGGTATTTAGAAGCAAACTACTGGGGAATTGGAATAAAGTGGAAAAAAAAGGGAAAATACAAACAGAGGAAAATAGCAGCATGGAGGGCAATAAAGAGTTAGTAATTATAACTTTGATTGTGAATGGGCTGGACTCTCCCATAAATCAGAAACAGGTAGCAGAGTGGATTAAAAACTAGAAACCTACAATATGCTGCATACAAGAAACACATTTGAAATAGAGACATACAGACAGAATAAAGCTAAAAGGCTAGAGCAGAATACATTATGCATCAGCTGGAGTGAAAAAGGCAGGGGTAGAAATCCTTATCTCAGACAAAGAAGCTGGAAAAATTAATCTCATTAAAAGAGATAAGGAAGGAAACTATATCCTCCTAAAAGGTACCATATTCAATGAAATAATTTCAATACTAAATATGCATGCAGCATGTGATATAGCATCTAAATTCTTAGAGGAGAAGCTGAATAAATTATAGGAAGATAAGGACAGCAAAACTCTCCTGGTGGAACTCCCCCCTCAGAATTAGATAAATCTAACCATAAAATAAACAAAAGGGAAGTTAAGGAGGTAAATAGAATGTTAGAAAACTTAGACAAGATAGACCTTTAGAGAAAATTGAATGGGGATAGAAAGGAACATATATACCTTTTTTTTCTGCAATACATGACACTTACACAAAAACTGACCATGTATTAGGACATAAAAGCCTCTTATTCAAATGCATAATGGAAGAAATATTGAATACATCCTTATCAGACCATAAGATAATAAAAATCATGTGCCATAATGGGCCATGGAGAGATAGACCTAAAACTAATTGTAATCAAAATAATTTCATTTTAAAGAATAGTAACAAATAATAGAAAGAATTAATGATTTCATCCAATACAATGACAATAATAAGATAACATACCAAAACTTATAGGATACAGTCAAAGCAGTTATTAGGGGATATGTTAGATCTCTAAATGTTTCCATGAATAAAATAGAGAAAGAGGAAAACTATGAACTAAGCCTGCAAATAAAAAAGAGAAAGAACAAATGAAAAATCTTCACCTAAATACCCAATTAGAAATTCTAAAAATTAAAAGAGAAATGAATAAAATTGAAAGAAAGAAAACTATTGAACTAATAAATAAAGCCAAGAGTTGGGTTTTTTGTTTGTTTGTTTGTTTTTGCAAGGCAATGGGGTTAAGTGGCTTGCCCAAGGCCACACAGCTAGGTAATTATTAAGGTCTGAGGCCAGATTTGAACTCAGGTACTTCTGACTCCAAGGCTGGTGCTCTACCCACTGTGCCACCTAGCTGCCCCCAAGAGTTGTTTTTTTAAAATAACCGTAAAATAGATAAATATTTGGTTAATTTGATTTAAAAAAAGAAAGAAGAATACCAAATTAGTAATATCAAAAATGAAAAAGCTGAATTCACCACCAATGAGGAAGAAATTAAAGTAATAATTCAGGGCTATTTTGCCCAACTATATGCCAATCAATTTGATAATCAAAGTAAAATGGATGAATATTTATAAAAATACAAATTTCTCATGTTAAATGGAGAGGAAATTAAATGCTTAAATAACCCCCCTATTTCCAAAACAGAAATTCAACAAGCCATCAATAAACACACTAAGAAAAAAGCTCCAGGGCCAGATGGATGTACAAGTAAATTCTACCAAATATTCAAGGAATAATTGGTTCCAATTCTATATAAAATATTTGGAAAAATAAGTGAAGTTGGAACCCTGCCTAATTCCTTCTATAACACTAATATGGTACTGTTGCCTAAACCAGGAAGAGTCAAAACAGAGAAAGAAAATAATAGACCAATTTCTCTAATGAATATGGTTGCAAAAAATCTTACATAAAATATTAGCAAAGCGATTACAACAAGTAAAACAGTATGAGCAAGAATGCAGGGTAGGTTCAATATTAGGAAAAACTGTCAGTACAATTTACTATATAAATAACAAACCTAACAGAAATCATATGATTATTTCAATAGATGCTGAAAAAGCCTTTGACAAAATAAATACCCATTCAACTAAAAACACTAGTGAGTGTAGGAATAAATGAATAGTTCCTTAGAATGATAAGAAGTATCTATTTGAAAACATCAACAAGCATTGTATACAATGGGGATAATTTAGAGGGATTCCCAACAAGATCAGGTGTAAAAATAAGGATGCCCATTATCATTACCGCTATTCAATAGTGTATTAGAAATGTTGCTTCAGCAATAAGAGAAGAAAAAAAAATCAAAGGAATTAGAATTGGGAAGTATGAAACAAAACTCTCACTGTTTGCAGATGACATGATGGCACACCTAGAGGACCCTAAAAAATCATCTTAAAAACTACTGAAAACAATTAGGAACATTAGCAAAATCACAGGATATAAAAATAAACCCACATAAATCCTGAGCATTTCTATGTATTACCAGAAAGATATAACAGCAAGAACTATAAAGAGAAATTCCATTTAAGATAACTTCAGACAACATAAACTACTTGGGAGTCTATCTGCCAAGGCAGATTCAGAAACTCTATGCAAACAAACATAAAACACTTTTCACACAAATAAAATCAGATCTAAATAACTGGAAAAATATCAACTGCTCATGGATAGGTCAAGCTAATGACAATTCTACCTAAATTAAATTTCTTATTTAGTGCCATACCAATCAAACTTCCAAAAAATTACTTTAGTGAGCCAGAAAAAATAGTAACTAAATTCATATGGAGAAACAAAAAGTCAAGACTGTCAAGGGTTTAATAAAAAAAATGCAAAAGAAGGTGATTTAGTCTTACCAGATTTAAAATTATATTATAAAGCATCAGTCATCAAAACTTTCTAGTACTGGCTAAGAAATAGAGTGATGGATCAGTAGAATAGATTAGTGCAAACAAGATAGCATATAATAATTTGCTCTTTGATAAAATCCAGGAGTCCAACTTCTGAGATAAGAACTCACTCTTCAGTAGAAATTGCTGGGAAAACTGAAAGCTAGAATGGCAGAAACTAGGATTAGACCACCTTCTCACAACCTATACCAAGATAAGATCAAAATGGGTACAGCATTTAGACATACAAGAAAATAATATAAGCAATTTAGGATAACAAGGAATAAGATCTATGGAAAAAGGAGTCATTTTATGACCAAGGAAGAGATAGAGAGCATCATAAAAAACAAATAGGATAATTTTTATCATGTTAAATTAAAAAGCTTTTGCACAAACAAAACCACTGAAACCAAGGTCAGAAGAAATGTAGTAAATTGGGAAACAATTTTTATAACTAGTGTTTCTGACAAAGGACTCAATTCTAAAATATATAGAGAACTGAGTCAAATTTATACAAAAACAAGCTATTCCTCAATTGACAAATGGTCAAAGGATATGCAAATGTAATTTTCAGATGAGGAAATCAAAGCTATCTATAGTCATATGAAAAATTTCTCTAAATCATTATTGATTAGAAAAATACAAATTAAAGCATCTCTGAAGTACTACCTCATACCTCTCAGAATGACCATAAAAGATAATAATCAATATTAGAGGGGATGTGAGAAATCTGGGACCATTAGTTTATTAGCATTGTTGGTAGAGCTGGAGAGCAATTTGAAATTATGCCCAAAGGGCAATAAAAATGAGTATACCCTTTGAACTAGCAATACCACTACTGGATGTATATCCTGTGAAGATATCATGAAAAAGGGGTAAAAAGCCTACATGCACAAAAATATTCATAGCAGCTCTGTTTAAGTCTTAGAAAGTGAAGGGATGTCCATCAATTGGGGTTTGACAAATTATGGTATATGTATGTAATGGAACACTGTTGTTCTATAAGAAATCAGGATTTTGGAAAAGCCAGAAAAGACTTGCAAGAATTGATACTGAGTGAAATAAGCAGAATCAGAAGAACATTATATATCTTAAGAACAACATGGGGTGATAATCAACCCTGATGGACATGCTCACTCCATCAGTTCAATGACTGGGGAAAATTTTAGGGGATCTGTGATAGAGATGCCATCTATATCCAGAAAAGGAATTGTTGAGTTTAAACGAAGACCAAATATTATTATCTTAAATTTTTAAAAAGTTGTGTTATGTATTACATAATTTTTCTATCTCTAATATTTTCTTTCTTCCTTATGGATATGTTTTTTTCTCTCCACACAATCAATTTGGATCTAGTATATCATGGAAACAAATGTAACAACTGTATCAGATTGCCTTCTGTTGGGGGAGGGGGCCGGGAAGGAGTAAAATTGTAAAATTCAAAACATTGCAAAAAAAAATAATTGGTAGAAACTGCTATTGTATATAACTGGAAAATAAAATATTTATATAATTTAAAATAAAAAAGAAAAACTAGGTTGGAACCTGGTTTCAAAGGTCTTTAAATGAGAAATGGAGGAATTCTAGAATTTATACTGAAGACAAAAGGAAAGCATTGAATTTCTTATAGCAAGAGAATGATGTGGTCAGACCTGCGCTTTAGAAATAGTAATTTGCATGTAACTGGAAAAAAGTAAATAAAATAACATATTATAAAAAAGAATAAAAGGTCCTGAACTTACCTTATTCCTCTAGGTTTCTGCTTCCTATGATCTTTCAGTCCCTCCTTCTGGTTAGGAAGACTACACTTCATATTAGGCCCCTCTCCAAACTAAAGAATTACAGAACTAGAGTTATTTGTTGTATACATAATATCTTAGTTGTTTCTAGAAGGATATTATTTACTCTTTCCCAAATGACTTTGTCATACTCTGCACATCACATTCCAAGCCTTGTCCTGTGATTCCCCCCCCCCCAAAACCTTTTATCCAACTCTTCTTTCCTTCTTAGCTGAGGTCCTTACCTCCTTTTTAATAAGCAAATAAAGGTACATTTTAGTGAGTTCCCTTTTCTTTCTTCCGTATTCTACACTTTCAACCCTATTATCAGTCGGGTTCTTTCTTCCTTTGACTCAGTGTCTAAGGAAAAGGTGGATTTTCTTCTTCTCATGAATAATTTCTCCACTTGTTCACCTGATGTACACGTTTTTTGCTTTTTTCCCCCCATAGTTGCATGTGAGCTTCTTGAAGGCATAGAATTTCTACTCTCTCCTTTGTATTCTGAGCATTTAGTATGCCTGACACAAGATATGTATTAAATGAATGTTTCCTTGTTAAACTGTATCCTTTCTTGTCTCTTCTGGGAGCTTCAATCATTCCTTTCAATCAACCCCTCTTTTTCTTCATCCTTGCCAAGAAACTCCAGAAGGCTCAATACCTTCAGCTGGGGTTTGATGATTTGGAAAAATTTAATAAACATTCTAGTATGAAACAGTCCTCTGGCCAAAAAGTATCCCCTGGATCAGATCTGATAGAGATGACTCTGAATCATTAGGGTGGGTCGGACTTCCGGCCAAGATGGCATAGAGAAGACAGTCACAGTTCTAAAGTCTCCTGATCTCTTCCCCATCTATCACATGAAACAAACCTTTTAAAAGCAAACTGACCCACAAAACCCAGAAAGAAAAGCCAAGAGAAAGAACATCTACCTCAGGATTTTTCTCCAGCAGCAGCTTTGGCCGAATTCGGGTGGGTGAGTCTGGGCTCAGAGGGAGGAACAGCCCCAATCAGCGAGATCAGCAGCTGAATTGGAACCGGGAGTCTGAGGGCCTGAGAGCCTGACCTGCTGGATCAGTAGTGGGGCTAGACCGTGTGGGCTTGAGTCAAATAGGGAGCAGAGGCACTGATGTTGGTGCTGTCCCCCAGGGAGCTTGTGGACAGGGCTGTGGGGAGAGTTCTGGAGCAGGAGAGTTGCAGACACCATCCCTGAGCTCCTCAGGTCCCATTACAACTCAGACCTCCTCCCAAACAAACAAATGCAAAGTACTTCTGCCTCAGGCCCAGGTGTGAGAGCAGAAGAACCAGCCCAGTTGAGGAATGACCTCAGGCCAGGGTAAAGCCCACCACTGCCCAGGTTAAATGAAGATGAGATTAAATACCTAAACAACCCTATTTCAGAAAAAGAAATTCAACAAGCCATTATTGAACTCCCTAAAAAAAAAATCTCCAGGGCCTGATGGATTCACAAGTGATTTCTACCAAACATTTAAGGAACAATTGGTTCCAAGACTATATAAACTCCTTGGAAAAATAGGGAAAGATGGAACTCTGCCTAAGGCTTTCTATGAAACCAATATGGTGCTGTTACCTAAACCAGGAAGAGTTAAAACAGAGAAAGAAAATTATAGACCTAATTCCCTGATGAACATAGATGCAAAAGTCCTAAATAAAATCTTAGCAAAACGATTACAAGTCATCACTAGGATAATACATTATGATCAAGTAGGATTTATTCCAGGAATGCAGTGTTGGTTCAATATTAGGAAAACTGTTAGTATACTTAATTATTTCAACAACAAATCTATCAGAAACCATATGATCATATCAATAGATGCTGAAAAAGCTTTTGACAAAATACAGCATCCATTCCTATTAAAAACACTAGAGAGTGTAGGAATAAATGGACTGTTCCTTAAAATAATTAGCAGTATCTATTTGAAACCATCAACAAGCATTATATTCAATAGGGAGAGGCTAGAGGCATTCCCAATAAGATCAGGGGTGAAACAAGGGTGCCTATTATCACCACTACTATTTAATATTGTATTAGAAATGTTAGCATCAGCAATTAAAGAAGAAAAAGAAATTGAAGGAATTAGAATTGTGAAGGAAGAGACAAAACTCTCACTCTTTGCAGATGACATGATGATCTACCTAGAGAATCCCAAGAAATCGTCCAGAACACTACTGGAAACAATTAGCAATTTTAGCAAAGTTGCAGGTTGTAAAATAAACCCTCATAAATCCTCAACTTTTCTATATATGTCTAGCAAGAAACAGCAGGAAGAGCTAGAAAGAGAAATCCCATTCAAAGTAACCTCAGACAATATAAAATACTTGGGAGTCTTTTTGCCAAGACAGACTCAGAATCTTTTTGAAAGCAATTATAAAACACTTCTCACACAATCAGATTTAAATAACTGGGCAAATATCAACTGCTCATGGATAGGTAGAGCTAATAAAATAAAAATGATAATTCTACCAAAACTAAACTATCTGTTTAGTGCCCTACCAATCAAAATTCCAAAAAATTACTTTAATGAGTTAGAAAAAATGGTAAGAAAATTCATATGGAGAAATAAAAAGTCAAGAATTGCCAGGAGCTTAATGAAAAAAGTGCAAAAGAAGGTGGCTTAGCCCTACCTGATCTAAAATTATATTATAAAGCAACAGTCATCAAAACTGTTTGGTATTGGCTAAGAAATAGAGTGGTGGACCAGTGGAAAAGACTAGGTGTAAGAGCAGGAGATGATTATAGTAATCTGCTGCTTGATAAACCCAAAGAGTCCAGCCATGGGGATAAAAACTCCCTCTTTGATAAAAACTGCTGGGATAATTGGAAGTTAGTATGGAAGAAACTTAGATTAGACCAACACCTAACACCCTTTACCAAGATAAGATCCAAATGGTTACAGGGTTTAGACATAAAATACAATACTATAAGCAAATTAGAAGATCAAGGACTAGTCTACCTGTCAGATCTATGGAAAGGGGAGCAGTTTATGACTAGGGAAGAGTTGGAGAACATCACCAAAAACCAATTAGATGTTTTTGATTACATTAAATTAAAAAGCTTTTGCACAGATAAAACCACTGTAACCAAGATCAAAAGAAATATAGTAAATTGGGAAACAATCTTTACAACCAATGGTTCTGACAAAGGACTCATTTCTAAAATATACAGAGAACTGAGTCATATTTCTAAAACAAAAACCCATTCCCCAATTGACAAATGGTCAAAGGATATGCAAAGGCAATTTACAGATGAGAAGATCAAAGCAATTCATAGCCATATGAAAAAATGCTCCAAATCATTATTAGAGAAATGCAAATTAAAGCTTCTCTGAGGTACCACCTCACACCTCTCAGATTGGCCAATATGACCAGAAAGGACAATGATCATTGTTGGAAGGGATTTGGGAAATCTGGCACACTATTACACTGTTGGTGGAGCTGTGAACTCATCCAACCTTTCTGGAGAGCTATTTGGAACTATGCCCAAAGGCAACAAAAATGTGCATAACCTTTGACCCAGCAATACCACTACTGGGTCTATATCCTGAAGAGATGAAGAAAAAGGGTAAAAATATTACTTGTACAAAAATATTTATAGCAGCCCTGTTTGTGGGGGCAAAGAATTGGAAATCAAGTAAATGTCCTTCAATTGGTGAATGGCTTAGCAAACTGTGGTATATGTATGTCATGGAATACTATTGTTCTATTAGAAACCAGGAGGGATGGGATTTCAGGGAAGCCTGGAGGGATTTGCATGAACTGATGCTGAGTGAGATGAGCAGAACCAGGAAAACACTGTATACCCTAATAGCAACATGGGAGTGATAATCAACCTTGAAGGACTTGCTCATTCTATCAGTGCAACAATTGGGATCAAATTTGGGCTGTCCGCAAAGGAGAGTGCCATCTGTATTCAGTTAAGGAGCTGTGGAGTTTGAACAAAGTTCAAGGACTATTCCCTTTAATTTAGAAAAAAACAGATATCTTATTGTCTGATCTTATTACCTCTTAGACTTCTCTTTTCTTCTTTAAGGATATGATTTCTCTATCATCATACCCAATTTGGATCGAGGTACAACATGGAAACAAAGTAAAGACTGACAGAGTGCTTTCTGTCGGAGGGTGGGGTGAGGGAAGCAAGATGGGGGAAAATTGTAAAACTCAAATAATTTCTTTAATAAAAATTAATTAAAAAATCATTAGGGTGGGTCACTGAAGTCTAATGCTCAGTTATATTTGGGTATCCATTTACAGCTTGTAGCCTATAAGGTTAAGTAGCCACATAAATATTCTGACATATTTTATGGGTATTATATAAGCATTGTAAATGTTTATTATACATTTATGTACATATGGATTGTCTAAATGCAGCTTGTGGACAAAATCTTATCTGCACTGTTGCAAGGAAGACTGTATTTTCTGATTGGAAGGTACCCTAAATATTGATTGTACTATTGTACTATTCTCCTCTAATAGCACTGCCTCTCTGGGAAGATATCTATCTGCTTTGTTTAATATTATTAATCTACAAGGAAACAATTTTACAGGCATTCTCCTGGTTACTGTTCCTTTATAGAGAAAGGGTCCACCAAGCTTATATTCCTTAATAATTGCTAATTACACAAAAGACATTCATAAAAGAAATAGTGAAAAGTGTTCAAATCAGACAGAAAAAAAGAAATCAGAGAAATCTTGCAGATCAGAATATTCTACTTAAACTACAAAATGAATGACCTTTCCTATTGGGAGCAGGAGAAGGAGAGAGAGAGAGAGAGAGAGAGAGAGAGAGAGAGAGAGAGAGAGAGAGAGAGTCCAATCTCTTTCAAGAGAAAATTCCCCATAATCTCTGGAAAGCAGCAAGATGGTCATTAGGAGTATGTTGAGGAATTGACTATCCCCCTACATGTCTGCCTTTAAAAGCCTGTTCTTTCTCTTCAAGGGTCTCTCCCTAAAGAGAATATGGAACTGTATGTATGTATATATGTTTGGATGGATGGATGGATGGATGGATGGATAGATGAGTGAATATAGGTATCCTCTCTTTATGTAGGAATAAAGAACTTCTCTCAAAAATTCTCTTGAAAACTCTGTCCCTTAACTAAGGTGGAATTCTCTCCACTAAACTGCAATCATGCCTAGGAAATAGTAGGGAAAATTCTGCTGGACAACTCATATTACATATACATCAAATATATACTTATATCCCTTGTTAGAATATAAACTCCATTAGAGTATGGACAGGCTTACTTTCTTTCAATTCATCATAATTAGTGCAATCTCTAAATATACTAAATGCTTGCTTGATTCTAAAAACCTTAAATAATCCTGACTTTTTGAGGAAAAAGAATTCTTGGATACTAAAAGAATAAGTAGTGAGAACAACCACCTAGTTTAGAAAAATAGATACAGTTGTGCAGGAGGTGGAGGATGAATGTATGTTAAAGCAACAGAAAGTGTTCATACAGTGCTCCAGACAATTCCCAATTGAGGACTACTGAGCTCAATGTAGTGGCCAACTTTGCTGATATTCATACCAGTCCTAGTGTTGCCAGACTAGAGATCAGACTTATTTTATTCCATAAGGTCAAGGCAATTTTTAATTTGAACTTAACACAGGAATATGGAGATGCTGAGTCACATTGTGCTACAACATACATTATTATTTGGCCATGCACATTGTATGTACACTCAAGAGATGAATTCAAAATTCAAAATCTGAATTCTAGGGGAGGCTAGATGGCACAGTGGATAGACCACCGGCCCTATAGTCAGGAGTACCTGAGTTCAGATCTGGCCTCAGACACTTAACAATTACCTAGCTGTGTGACCTTGGGCAAGCCACTTAAACCCCATTGCCTTGCAAAAACCTAAAAAAAAAATCTGAATTCTACTATAGTGACATTTGGAAGTAGAGATTAGATGAGGGTTGGAGCCATGCTTAAAGATCTTAACCCCTCCTCTATTTACCTTTCCTAGTTTCTTTCTGTCAGAACTCAAAGGAGTCAATCCAATGATAGTGTGAAGTCACATCGTTGTTGTGATCCTACTTGACAATTATATTATAATGATTTTATGAAGATTTCTCTATACTGAATAGAGAAGATGATCAGGTTATGCTTAATGGAGGACAGCTGACTGTCCTGAAGTACCTGTAATGATTAAGACAAAAGAGATTTTATTCATTCATTGTACTTTGGGTATTTGAATCAGGAAATGTAAACTTGAAGAAGAGGATGGAAATAGTCAGGAGATAAAAGTCCTAGTATATTCCTGTGATATCTAGGAGAGAATAGAGTCATCTGACATAATTGAATTTGAATATGAATGAAATTGAGAATAATAATCATTACAATGATTTTTTCTATATTCCATGATTCTGTACTCCATCCTCCTCTAGACCTGATTAAGAGTCACTTCTCTACTTTCTGACTCTTCATGCTAAGCTGCCATTCATATGCTCTTCTGTCCAATCCCTCCCCTCTCAACTCTAGACCTTGAAACAACAGTAATAATAAAATAAACATTGCCATTCTTAGTAAGGATGTGTCAATCAATTATTGAATGATTCCTAACACCATCACTGTGACTTCCTAAACCAAAATATTTCTTCCTGGCCAACATTCTCTTAAATGAGTTGTCTTCCCCATTAGAATGTGAGTTCCTTGAAGGTAGAGAGAGACTGTCTTGATTATATTCTATCTCTAGGACTTAGCATAGCACTTGGAAAATAGTAAGAGCTTAATAAATGCTTTTTTAAAAATTCATTCATTTATTCTTATTTTATGAGTTCTACAAAGAACTGAAGCAAGTTGTTTCTTTATTATTTTTAGTGAATAGTGTTCAGTATACTATTGCAGAGGTAGATTAAATGGCTGCTTTTTGTAACTAAATATGAGATTTGGGATATTTTCATCTTTATCAGACTCACTGAAAACTTTTTCAGGACAGTTTCTGGAGCAGAAGGGATTACAGGAATATATGCTTCTTCCCAGTTCTCCAACATTCTGATTTCTTCCACTTGTTTTTCAATCATGTCCAATCTTCCATGACCCCACTTGGGTTTTTCTCAGCAAAAACAGTGAAGAGGATTGCTATTTCCTTCTCCAGTTTTTATAGATGAGGGACTGAGGCAAACAGACTTGTTTGCAAGTGATTTGCTTATAATAAGCATGTGAGGCCGGATTTGAACTCAGAAAAATGAGATTTCCTGACTCTAAACCTGGTACTCTATTCACTGTGCTACCTAGGTCCCCTTCTTCCACTAGTTCTCTTCATTTTGAGAGCATTTGATTCCATATGACTTGAAGGAATGAATATCTAAAATGACAGCATCCATTAAAAATGTTTTGCTTAATGCTATGTCCAGACAATTGTAGACAAAAGCTTTGTCTATGATGTTATTATCATTCTAATATGATTTATTTGTTGAATTCTTGAGGTTAAAAATTTAGTATGGGATATATCATTTGTTAGATTATGAAGGATATTGAGTTGTATAGTGTTGTATAATTTTGGATATTTGTTCATTTCTTTCTAGGTATTTGGCAGACACTAAATTTTTTTTCACCTGTGGTAATAATAGTTTAATGTAGTTTCTACTGTAATCTTGAATCAATCAGTAAGTCTTGGCTCCCTAATCATGACCTTTCTATAATTTTTAGTAGCAATGACCTAATCTTGTATCTCTATTAAAAAACCCTATTTCTATAAACATATCCACATGACTAAGCCATGGCTTCAATGTTAACTTGTCAAATTGGTTAAATTCATTTAGATGTGGCCCATGGAGGACTTTTTGTTTCCTCTTGAGTTTTAGGTGTTTCATAAGATATCCAATGAAGTCAAAGCATAAATTGGTTATATTCCATAAGTTGAGTGATATGCCTATTGTCAGTCTTTGTTGTTGCTATAGAGGCAGTGTTATTTACTGGTGAGAGAACTGAATTCAAGATTCAGGAAGAACTGGGTTTGAATGTCCTCTGAGACACTAGCTGTGAGATCCCAGGAAAGTCATTTGATTCTCTGAGTCTCTGCTTTAACATCTATAAAATAGGGAGGTTCAACTTGATTCCTAAGGTTCTTTCCACCTCTATATTCATGAGGCTATGAAGTAGTGACTGTTTGTCTCAGAGGTATTTCTGGGAGTAGCCTGTTTTAGCCTGTTTATCATATGATCTGAGAATATCTATCAGTACTTGGAGAATCTGTCTTTCCATAGTTGTGTGGGCCCTGTTCTTTGTTAATTTTGTATGACTTTTTGTTTGGATACTTTCCAAACCCATTATAATTCATTTTACTATGCCAAAAGTATATATCAAGACTGGAATAATGAGGTTATTAATTGCTCTAGATGCATTCTTCCCATTGAGCTTGATTTAAATATACCAATAAGTCTCTCTATATGCCTAAACTACAGCTTTCTCTTTGATTATTTTGTATCTTGTCTGGAGAATGAGGTAAAGTATTCTGCCAATTTCTTCTTTCTATTTAACCTCTGTATTCAAGCTCAAAGATTCCTTTTTGTTTGTATTTTCCCCAAAAGAGCAGTTTCCCAATGCAAACTTTATTATCAGGCTAAGTAGGTTGATTCACAGTAAGCTGATTTGGTGGTCAGACACTAGACCTGGAATCAGGAATACCTGAATTCAAATTCTGCCTTAGTCACTGGATCCTGGGTTTGACTCAATTTCTTTAACTGTAAAGTGGAGTTAATAATAACACTTACCTCACAAGCTAACTGTAAGGATATAATAAGAAAATATTTATTTTTTAAAAATGCTTAGCATAGTGCCTAGTACATAGTATCTACTATATAAATGCTAGCTAATAGTTCAAATCTGGCCTCCCCAAAGGTGGTCATCTAAACTCTGCTTGATAACATCATTAGTTGGAAAACTCATAGACAATAGTCAAACCTATTTGTGGAATCTATCCAGCTTTCCAGGCCATACTTTTCAGGAATTGTCTTTAAGAATTTAGTCAATTCCACACTATTATGTTGATATTGATATTCTATTTAGAATCATTGGAATGACCGTGGGGAAAAAGTTGTTACTATTCCATAGTTTCAATGAAAAGAAATCTTTAAAGTCAGAGAAGAAATCACAGATACTTCAAACAACTTATAAACATGGATGGTGTGGATTTTTGCTCTTCTGATTTTATCCCTATGTCTTTGAATTAATAAAGTCATAATCTACACCAACAAAAATCATAACACTAAGCCATGGGCAATGAGAAAAGACAGTGTTAATAAGGAGAAGTGGCAAACTATAATTCTCTTAAGTCTAAGAATTGGATGCCATTAAAAATTTGTAAATGCTTCCAAGAGAATAAGACAGGGTAGATCCATGCTACTGCTTTGGGGAAACCACTTTACACATAGGGTACTCAGCAATAGTAAAGCTTGACTTCTTGATCTCTGACTACCATGAAGTCATAGATTCAAAATTCTGCCATAAGATTGAAGATTAGAAAAAGTCCCATTGTTCAGGATTGTGCATTCAATAATGTACAAGATTGAAGTGGGGGAAAAATGTTTTTCCAAGTTGTTCAAGAGGGTAGCATGAGGACTGATAGATACCATTTGTTGGAAGGCTCATTTTCGTCAGCAGCTAGGTGGCACAATGCATAGAATGCAAAGCCCAGAGTCAGGAAGACTCATCTTCCAAAGTTCAGATCTGTGTGACCCTAGGCAAATCACTTAACCCTGTTTGCCTCAATTCCTCATCTGTAAAATGAGTTAGAGAAGGAAATGCCAAAGATACTACTCCAGTATCTTTGCCAAGAAAATCTCAAATGGGATCACAAAGAGGTGGAAATAACTGAACAACAAGTGATGTCTAACAAGGAAATATATTGTTTCATGAAATTGTGAACTCTCAAAAACTGGATATTATTTAGGTAGGTATTAGATGACTTTAAGGGACATAAAAATTGATTTTTGTACTTTAGGTAAAATGATCTAAATGGAGTCAAGATTTAACAAGAAATAGACCAAAAGTCAAGTAGAATGGAAAATGAATAAGTTGACTTTTCAATTCCTGTGTAATTTTATGATTTTATGACTTTTATGGTCAGTTCCAATTCTAAAATTCTATGATTTATTGTCAGTGTCTCCAAATCAGAAAATAATGAAGTTGGAAGGGACTGTAGAAGTGCTCCAATTTAACTTATATATGAAGGAAATACTGTATAGCTGATATGAGGACATCTAATTTCTTCTTGAAAACTTTCTCTGGGTATGAATGAGTCCACTGTAATGTAAGGCAGACTATCACTTTCATAAAAGTTCAATTCTTGGATTTTCCTTAATATTAATCCTATAACTGGTTTTTGCTTTGTTTTTGTAATTTCTACCCATTGTGAGTCTGTCCTTTAGAGGGACAAAATCTGTACTTTCTTTCATGACAGATTTTCACATACCTGATGGATCTTATTATCATAGATGCCATTTAAAGTAGCATTAATGATTGAAATTATATATGAGTAAATATACATAACCATATTAATATATGTATATATGCATATGCATATATAATATTCATATATATCTAAATATATAATTTCTCATTTTTCTCACAACCAGATAGTACCAGATAGGTACTATCATTTTAGATGAGGTATATGGAGATTAAGAGATTTCCCCAGAATCATATAACTATTAAATGATAGAGGCAGGATATGAACTCATGTCATCTGCCTAACTACAAGTCCAGTACTCTATTTACTGTGCCACTTAACTGTCATTGATAGAATATCAATAAAAGAGATAATTTACCCCAAATCCCATCAAGTGTTCTCTAGGCTGAACATTCCTCATTACTTCAATCAATCACTTTATGGCATCCTCTCTAGTCTTTTTGCCATCTTGGGATGCTTCTTCTAGATATACTTTAACTTATCTATGTTTGACCTTCAAAATATAATGCAGTTATAAACAAAGGTGGCTATATTCTATATCAGCAGGGCCAAGTCCAGCAGAACTATCAACTCTTATTGTAGAGACAATGCATCTAGTTGTGGGTTTGTGTGTTTGTGTGTGTGTGTGTGTGTGTGTGTGTGTGTGTGTGTGTGGTGTTTCTTGGTGAGTGAATTCTCCCTCCAATGTAGATTGGCAATTGCTCTGCACAAAGAGACTTAGAGTTGCCTGGGCACCAAAAGAGACCCTTGCTCAGAGTCCCATAGCCAGTACTGTGTTAGAGGCAGAACTTGCACACAGATATTCCTGATTGTGAGGTCAGTTTTCTTTTCACTATGCCATGATAATTCTTCTATTACTGTAGTAAAAAGTCATATCAGCTTTTTGACTGCTAGGTATTATTTTCATGACATTGGAAGTATGTAGTTAATTCCAAATTTCCACTCCCATACCCTGATCTTTTTCACATTAACAATTTTTTAATCTCTCTTATCTTGTACTTATGAAACTGATTTTTTGAACCCAAGTTTGAATTTTACATTTGTCTGAATGAGCTAGGGGTGTGTGTTGGAGTTAGTTCTAACTGAATCTTCAGTGTGAGCCTTTATACATCAGAAATGGTAATTACTACAAATTAAGACTTGATTCATTGTTTTGTTGATTGTTTACAGCATAAGAAACTCAGGCCTCTATCCCACTCTGACCTGCAAAGCTCCCAAATGCCCAATGAGTCATATTAAAATGTAATTGGGAACGGCTAGGTGGCACAGTGGATAGAGCACTGGCCTTGGAGTCAGGAGTACCTGAGTTCAAATCTGGCCTCAGACACTTAATAATTACCTAGCTGTGTGGCCTTGGGCAAGCCACTTAACCCCATTTCCTTGCAAAAAAACAAAAAAACAAAAAAAATGTAATTAAAGGGCAACTCACTGGGGCAAAACTAAAAATGCAAATGCAAATGTGAAATATTTAACAAAATACATTAAAATGATTTTGTGATAATTTGTGATTTTCTAAATGAAAATACAGCTCATAGGGATCTGTTTCTCTGTGTTCAATACCACTAAACATAAATGCTAATAGTTCATAAACTTAAAAGTGTTTATGCATTACAGATATATTGTTTCTGGAGAATTGGGTTGTAAAAAAGTTACCAGCATATCCATATTTTGCCATATAAGCATTGCTTAAGCTCAGAAAGAAAAGAGCTAATGATTCAAGGTATGATGTCATCACCAGAGTGGAGGCCTGGTAGCTATAGCCAAATAAGAATTTTTAACATAGTTTTAAAGCAAAATGATTTACACCTATTATCTCATTTGAGTCTTAAAATACCCCTTGTATTAGTTTTTCCTCTCAGTTTTATCTCATTTGCAAATTTTGTGAGTATTCCTCCCATGACATTCATCTAAATTACCAATGAAAATGTTAACTATTAAAGAACCTATCTTGGGACACATTTTTGGGACATTTCATTAGCTGCCTCTATTACATTGATTTAGACCCATGAATGATGATAACTCTATCAATTCTGTACAATCATCCCTGCCACATCATATAGGTTAACACTTAACTTCTATCTTAGTTTCCTCAGTTCCCCCTTGATCTGGAAAATCTGCATAAAATTATTTGATCCTCCAGTCATACAAGAAAAAGGGTCTGGATTATGGCATTAAAAGATGAAGTATATTGATATTACATAATACTATACATATATTTTATGCATTTCTTGGCCTTTGCATGTCATCTGCAATTTCTGAAACCCCCCTCAAATTCCCCTTTAATTTCTTATGCTGATCTATGAGATATCAAAATCATGAGGTGGAAGGGATAATTATACCCTCGTCTAGACCACATGACTCCATCTTGTTTGTCCATAAGCATAGCATGAAGATCAGTCAAATGCTTTGTTAAAATCTAGGTTTACTACTGAATTCTTTGATCTATCAGTCTAGTTAACTTGTCAAAAAAAAAAGAAATCAATTACAAGGCATTTATTAAGTTTCTATTTTGCACTGTAGGGATTAAAAAAAAAACCTCCCAAAACCAAAAGTCAGTAACAAAATAATTCTTACTCTCATGGAGCTTATATTTTATCAGGAGAAAAATATGAAAGGATTTGAAACAACTACATTAGGGAAAGTAACACAGTAATTTAAGAAAAAATATTACTTTAGGGCAGTAAAAGCTTATTTAATTTTAAATAACATAAATTTGTAGTGGCTCCAATAATGATAAAGACAGTGAAAGGAAAAATTAGAATGAATAAGACACAAGGAGAGATGAAATGATGTCAGGTAGAGGAATTTCAGACCTGTTTAATGTAAGTAGAACACTTACATGATTCCAAGAGTATGCTTATAACCTTTCTAGAATAGCTGTGAAGGTATAATTTGAGTGTTATGGTGGCTAATGAGCTGGAAGATCAAGAAGCTTGGGTGAGTGTCAACATGTTCCTAGTATAAGGACAGGGATAGGAAAAAAAATGAAATTGGGTGTTGAATATGGATATTGGGGAAGGGCAGGTAACTATCATTAGAATCTGACTAAAGTAAAATATATGGATGGAGTGATTCTCAAAAACTAACATGCTGAATGATGGTCTAGTAGTAACAATGGGGAACAAGGAGTAGGCTAACTGATGCTTCAGGTCAAATGGGTCAGGAGGCATAGGAAAAGGTGAATATTGGAAGGGATAGGCAGGGATCCAGAAAATAAATTTGTCTACCATATGTTCCTATATGGCATCCTTTTACTATGGATTTTCCCCAGGATGCAAGTTGAGTTCATTTTCCTAAATTTTGCATCACTTAGTTCTTTTTTTTTTTTTTGAAATCTGGGACATTAACCCCTCTCCAGTTGCAAGATGATTCTTAGAACTGGAAGAGGCCTGATGGAGAATTTAGTTCAATTTCTGTATTTTGCAGAAAAGGTAGCAGAGCCCAAGAGCATCACAGGAGGAGCAAATAAAGCATGTGAGATTTGAACCCAAGTCTTCTGAATTTACACACAATGTTCTTTCTTCATTACTTTGCTACCTTACAAGTACGATAACATTTCTCAAAAAACAAATATTTATTGACATAATTTGTTTTTTAATCACTTCTATTTTCTCCTGTATGCCTTCCTTTTCCTTCTCCTAGAGAGTCATCTGTAGTTCAGTCATTTCAGTTTTGTCTAACTCTTGTGAAACTACTGGAGCACTTTACCATTACCTTCTTCATCGTATTTTACTGATAAGAAATTGTTTGATGACTTGAATTCATTGTGAGCATTTTTCTTTGCTTTCAGTGCTGATTATGAGTTTCATTCTATCCCTATCAGTACAAAGAACATACTTCTCGACAGAAAAAAGAAGCAAAATAAAATTATTGATTCAGATTGCCCATCATCATTTGTTACTGTCATGCCATAGAAGCAATGTATTACATTGGAATACATATAACTATTCTGGAGGCTTGCCTCTGAGACCTTTGAACAAGACAAGACCTCCTGGGAACTCAATTTCCTAATATATAAAGGAAAGCATTGAACAAAATGGCCTCTGATGGCCCATGGAACAGTGAATATAGTGTTGGGGATGAAAGACCTGAGTTCAATTAGTCTTAGATTGTGTGATCCTGAGCATAACACTTAAACTCTATCTTAGTTTCCCTCAGTTATAAAATTGGATAATAATGGCACCTACTTTATAGCTTGTTGTATATCAAATGAGATATTTTTAAAAGTCCTAAGAATAGTGCACAGTAGACAGTAGGTGCCCAATACTTGTTCTCTTTTTTCCCCTTTCAGTTCTAGGTCTATGATTTGATGAATTTCTACCAGGTAAATTTATCTCCATTGCTTTTGTGAGACAGGAAAAAGACTTCTTGATTTGGAGTTAGGGGCCTAGATTTGAATTTCAGTCCTCTCTCTTCTTTTGTGGGTTCTGTCACTCTTTGAGTCTAATTTTCTACATACACAATTTAAGGGAATTGAAGTAAAAGGCCTCTGTTCAAGTCTAAACTTATGATCCCATTGTATGCAGCTTATTACTTCCTTCCTCTAAGGTTATCTTAGAGCATTGTTGACTGTTGTACAACAGGAGAGGATGCTCAGAGGGATTCTGGAGCTCCCTATTCCATTCCAGCTCCCTGTCAGAGCCTCTCTAATTCCTTAATATCTAGCTCTATGATTTTAATTTCTCATCTTCTCTTCCCAGGCTTGACCTTGCCATTCTTCTCTATCTTTTTTTCCCCAAGCCCCATTACCACCTGGTAGTTTCCCACAGTCTCATTGGAGTCTTAAGAAACACATCTCATTTCCTTAACTAGTAGAATTCATCTGCTGCCTTCCCCCCTCCTTAAATCCTCAACCCTGACCAGAAGACTTTCCTAGTCCAAGAATGTTTGCTTCCCATATGCTCCCCAGCTGGTTACCAACCCAGTATCCTAAGGGTTAAATGTGTTGGAGAGCTTTCTTTGAAAGCATTACCTTTCCTTAAAAAAATGTAATACATCAGAGGTTAGGATATCAAAGTAACTACCAAAAAATACCCACCATGAATATATGAGAGCACACAAATTCTCATTTGCACATACAGAAATACTCCTCTACATTTCTATACTTAAAAAATTCCTAACATCTGATTGGATTTCATAATTTTCCAATAAACTTTTGTGTATATGGATGTTTGAATATGTTTATATATATACATATATACACACATATTTATATATGTATGTATATATGCCACAGAAATTTAAAGAATGGGAAATTCATCCTGAATTCTGAAACAATTCAAGTTAGCCAAACTCATTAGCCTGAAGTAGTAGGTAACCCCTCTTAAAAGAAATGGATTTTTGATATCTCTGAACTATTTGGCTTCTCCACCCCTCTCAGCCTCCTCCCATCCCACAACATCTGGACTTCTTTCATTCTCCCACTATAGGCTGTAACCAAATACAGACTGAATACTATAGGAAACAAATCCTGCAGCTCTTCAAAATGGATTTCTCTCTCTCTCTCTCTCTCTCTCTCTCTCTCTCTCTCTCTCTCTCTCTCTCTCTCTCTCTTTCTTTCTCTGGAAGGCCTCCATCTGGATCCCAACAAAAGTTCAAAATTTGGAGTCCTCAGAGCGGATGTTTTCTATTTCAACTGGTGTTCAGTGCGGGTGCTCTTTGAAATGTCCAAAGTAGCTATTAAACTCTAAATGCCTGCTGTAATTTGAGTGGGGTTTGTGGAATGGGTTTGGATTTAGTTAGGTGGGGGAGGGGTTAATAGGGAGAGGAGGGCACAGAAAGGAATTTCCAGTTAAAAGAAGTCATTTGCAGGTCCTAGTCTCTTTGAACAAAACACATTGATGGCTCCAACAATGGAGATCTAGGGAAGACTGGGAAGGAGGGATGAGAATTGGGATTTGACTTACAGACCACTCCCTATTCTCTCTGGATTTTTGGAAAATTCTATACTTCCCTCTGAGAGAGATAGCCTTCATTCCAAGGAAAGCTGGAACTCAAAATGGCAAGGCTAAAAAAAAATGAATCTGTCTGTCCTTAGCCTTAGGTGTCAATAGTCTATGTCAATAGCCATTTACAGGTTCATGTATGTGCAAGAGTGTGCATTCATACTCACCCATACCTATAGGAAGTACAACCTAGTGGATGTGTCTTCCTGGTAAAGCCAGACAAATCTCCAGGTAGCTGTAAACTAGCTCTATAGATCTCATTCCTGAACATATGTTCAAAGGTGATAAAATAAATGCAGATGGTTTCTCAAAACCTCAGTGGAGGGTTTTTACATTGACTAAATGGACTATAAAACACACACACACACACACACACACACAAATGGGAAAGGGAAGAAGGAACTAAAACAAAAATCTGTAAAAAAGTCAAATCTCTATATGCTAACCTGGAGAAAATATTGTTGGACACTGAGAAGAGTAAAGCTGTCCTAAAATCCTTCCATAAATTTTTGCAAGGAGTGAAAAAAAGAAAACCACAACAGAAAATCACCTAGGCAAAATATTAGGTTTCACTATTGGGAAGTGGTTAGAAATACCTTCTGCATGTCAATTGAGAAGGATTAAAAGTTAGCCACAAGGGTCCAGGCTGGTGGTTTGGTAAGAGTAGACACCACCTTAGGGAAGCTACGGTGTTTTAACCTTCTGCTTTATTGGCAAATGATACATGTTCATTATGATTACGTACCTACTTGGGCTTGGAAACTCAAGTCAGGGGTATAGAGATGAGAAAACCTTATCAGAAATCCAGACTCAAGTAAAATCCAGCAGCTTCACAGATTAATAGGTTGCACCATCTAAATAGTTGTACTACTTACACTGTTGCCCCTTCCAAAAGACTCTCATGGATTTAAAGAATTTTGGAGATAGAAAGGACTTCAGTGATAACTTCATCCTAACTCCACAGAGGAAGGCAACACAGACAGGTCCGATTTTGGGTTCACTAATCTTTCTTCAGCACCACATTACCATCCTTTAGTACCCCAAGAAGGTGATAAAGGTCAACTTTTATTAAGAATAAGGGTTGGAGGGGGAATCAATGATAGAAACTTCCTGCTCAGTTACTTATGGAGTCCCTCAGAAGTGAAGTTAACTTCCTCCCCTCAGAAAATAGCATATGGGACCAGTGGTCAGAAAAACCCCATGAAAGGGCTGGGAAAACTACTGCTCTGGACCTGCAGGCTTATTATGTTGACTTTGGCAATGCTGGAATACCTTGATTTGCCAATAAAGTTACTGAAACGGAACTGGTAACACTTCATTTCCCTACCCCAGACTGAAGCCCCAGATCTCTCTGTACTTTCAAAAGCCTTCAACATTCTCATTTGGATGTCATATTCCCAGGGGAACTATACAATTGACATCTTCCTTCCCATTATATAGCCATCACACAGGTTCAAACTCTCATCTTGGTGGGAAATATACAAGTCAAGTTAGTTAAGAAGCATTTATTAAGTGCCTACTGTGTAACAGGCACTATGTTAAGCGCCAGGGATACAAAGAAAGGTAAAAAACAGTCCCTGCTCTTAAGGAGCTCACACTCTAATGGGGAAGACAACATGCAGACATCTATGTACAAAACAAGATATATATACAGGATAACTTGTATGTAGTCACAGAGGGAAGAAATTCAGGTTATGGAAGACCAGGAAAGGCTTCTAAAAGAAGGTAGAATTTTCAGTTGAGACTTAAAGGAAACCAGGAGGCAGAGAAGAGGGAAGAAGAGTTCTAGGAATGAGGCACAAGCCATGAAAATGTTTAGGATGTGAATTATTGTTTTTGAGGAACTGCAAAGATGCCATTCACTGGATCAAAAAGTATGGTGAAGTGAGTAAGGTGCAAGAAGATTATAAAAGTTAGAAGGAACTCAGTTATAAAAGACTTCAAAAGCCAAACATGATTTTATATTTAATCTTAATCTTGAAGGTAATAGGGAGCACCTGGAGTTTACTGTATAGAGAAGGGGGATGATGTGGTCAGCCCCACACTTTAGGAGAATAAATGACAGCTGAGAAGAGAATAGACCAGAATGCAGAAGAGACTTATGGCAGGGACACCAAGCAATGGACTACTGCAAAGGACTGATGAAGGTATAATAATTTAGGGTGGTAAGAGTTAGAGAAGAGGAGGCATAACAGAGAAGTTATGAAGGGAGAAACAGTAATCTTGGCAACTGACCGGAAAAAAGGGAATCAAGAGTAAGGCTTTGAGAATGGCACTTGAGTTGTAAGCATGGATAACTGGGAGGACAGTAGAACTCTTAACAGTAATGGAAAAGTTAGAAATAAGGGAGGGTTTTGGATATGCTGAGTTTAAGATATCCACACCCTTCCCCACTATGGCAATTGCTGCCAGGGAAAGGTTTTACAGAGTCTGAGTTCTGTTTGGGTATTAAGTAAGTGTCTGAGCAGGCAGGGCCCAAGAGAATCTTTATACATATATTTAGGTATAGAATATGAAAAGGTCCAAGTTAGACAGAGACATTTCCTCTCTCATCTCTTGACTACCCTGTCATGCCATTGCTCTGCTTTGCCTCCCATCTATGCTGAGTGGTAGAAATGTTGGTGGGGATATGGTTGAAATGCTAGTTAATGGGTTGATGTTTTAAAGGCAGAGGTGGCCTCAGAGGGAAATGTCAAATGCCCTTCTTTTTAAAACTTGTTCAGGATACTGCTGGCATGTAGACACCTGACCTAAACAAGATCACAAATCTATAACTTTCAACAATTCATGCCCAAAGAATGAATCTTAAATTCCAAGGCTGCCTAAGAAAAGACAGGTTCCCATTCATTGGGCTGAAGCAAATATTCAAAAACATAGGCTGTCTCCAGCTAAAAACCCAAGTAAAAGCCTATCCTTGCAAATCTTGATACTAAAGACCCTATACTCCTTTGTTCACTCCTCACAATACAAACCTTCAAACATAGCTTTGGTCAACACCAAGAATATCAATTCAGATCTCTACTCTGCTTTTGTTGCCTTTTATGCCTCTTCATGTGTTTTTTTAATAATTACAAAAGTTTTTCACATGAATGAACTATACCATCTGTTTTTTCCTCTTGGAACCTTAATCCTAATCCTGAAAAGTACTGCTACCAAATAGGGTAGGGGAAGGGGTGGGAAGGTGGAGGGTGAAGGGTGATACAGGAAGAGCAAATGAGGTCCAGCATGTACTATTTTAGACTATCCAGGTGGTAGGAGGAGGGTGCACTTGAAATTCTCCATGTCAAAGCTACATTCCAAACCAATTTTAAAAGATTCATATCAAACAGTACGTTACATTGCCATATGCTATAAATAGCCCAAGTGTAGCACACACTGCTTGTGTATGGATGGCAAATTAGATACTTTAAATTGTTTACTTTAAGAGTTAATCCAAGGACCTCTGATGCTCTTGGTGTGTTACAAATCACAACTGTTCCATACTTTAGCAGACTCTTCATGATGTGCTCTGCCACCAGCCCCCAATCAAATTATCACTGGTAGTCAATCTTTGGTGATGAGTCTTCATGAAGTTAGTCAACCTGGTCCTTAGAAGTAAACCTACTGGACACATACTTGAAGCTTTTCTCTCTAGCAAGAACTTAAGAGAGCTTGTACTCTTTGCAAGAGCTTTTGTGAACCCAGGACCATCTTTATATCATGAAAAAGACTTTAATTGAAACAACCTCAAATATATATATATATACATATATATACACATATATATATATATGTATATATATATATATATATATAGATATGTATATAGATATAACACAAGGAAAGATATGGGAAATAGCAAGCCTACTTCCTGTTTGATACACAGAGAGTTATGCCCTTTATAATTCTCCATCCACAGGTAGATTGGAAAACTCCCAAGAACCGCCAATTCTAGTCACACCTTCAAACAGAAAATGGAGCATAATTTCATGATCTGGAAGTGAAATACCTAGAATTTTTTACCAGCTCCATGTATGTTTTCTTTCCCCAAAATCTGTTAAGTGACTATCAGTGTTATTCTCACCTCATTATTTGCTTCCTAAGCTGAGCAGGGCACAGATCCATACTATACCTTAAAGGCCTGTCTAACTTCTAACTTCTGAGCAAATACCCCGAGTTCTCAAAGGAGAAGTTAACTATACATGGAGGTGGCCAAAGACTACAGATACTGAGAAGGAAGGGGATGTGTATATTTTTTATGTCTACTTCTGTGTGAACATTTTAGTTCTCCCCAATAGAATGTAAGTACCTTACATTCTTCTTCCATTATTTTCTTTGGATTCACAGTGCCTATTACAAAAGTAGATGCTTACTAAATGATTGCAAGGTTGAACAGAAAAGAGAGCAACATAGTAGAAGTCAGCTAATCACAAATAAATATTTTATGATTAAATTATCTTTTACATATTATATCCATAAACCACTTTGCCTTGCTTCCTAATAGCCACAAAAATAAAAGGTCTGTCAAAAACAGTTTAATTTTTCCCCCTAAGACTCTAAAAGGAAACAAAAACATGAAGACCAGGCACAAAACAAAACCAACAATAACAACACAATTGTGCTCAGAAGAAACTCCTAAAACTAAAATTGCTAGGTTGACTGTTGTGGTCCCAGGGTCATGACACAGAAGAAAATTTACTTCTACCTGGCGAAATTGACACAGCACATAAATGAAAACATGACTTTGACAGTAAACTTGAGAGTTGAAATGGAAGTTTTTCTTTGGAGGTCAAAGGGCATCATCACTTTCACTGGAGAAGATAACAGTTCTTTTAATTAAACATGAAAAAAGTATATATGGGGTATAAATGTGTTTATACACAACTCTGAAATCATTCGATTTTAACATGTTTACTAAAATGACAGTCATGGCATTGACAATACTGAATGCAAAATACTGGTGTACACAGATTTTACAGAGAGGCTACTGAAAGAGCAAGAGCACAAAACACAATCTAACAGATGATAGAGGCCTGAAGGGAGACAAGCACACTGATTTTATTGGGGAGAAAAGATTATATACTATAGAGTCGCTGAAGTTTAATAAATAAAGGTCAACTTATAATATATAAAAACAATATAAACATTTATATGCTACATGCATATCATATAATTTAATGTAATAATTTATATATGGGGAGAGATGACAACTTATGTTCTTCCGATTTTCCTAGACAAAGCACAAACACAGGATGTGTCTATCCTTATCCATCTCCAGCCCACAAGTTTGTTGTTCTCTGAAGTCAGTGCTCGGACATAGGTCTGCGAAGTTTTGCACTGAGAATTCCAGTGTTTGTCATCAATTCCCCTGCAGCCGTTTTTGACAGGTCTGGCTTCTTTACATCTGGTTTCATAAAAATACTGTTTGACAGGAGAGTTGCCGGTTTTGATCTCCCCTAGCACAGTTACCTGGTGTCCCCGAATGTCGATGGCAGATGACTTGTCTGTCACCCATAAACTCTCACTGTCACACACAGAATACTCTCCACGATGACTCTTGTGCTCAGCATACCTTTTTCGTCGAGAAGTTCTGTTTACCACCACTGGGTTACCCACAAAATCCTCCATAAGGTACAAAGGTGGAGGTTCCAAAGGGGTGCTATCACTTAACAGGACCCGGGGAGAGTTGTAGCGTCTCTGTTGGCGTAACAATTCTGTATCCATTGCAATCATTGGCTGAAAGTCTGATTTCAAGGAATCGCCCCCCTCTGGACCCTGGGAGGCTTTTGGCAGGGTGCTCTGGTAGTTTTCCTTAACATCTACCATCTGCTTGGAGAGCTTGTTTTTCAAAATGTCTGCCTGTATCAATTTGATGATGAGTGAATTTAGTGAATCTTCTGGCACACTCCTCTGCTCCATGTTGTTAGCTTGGATGCCACGGAGATAAGTGAGAAATATCACATAAAACAAGATGGACATCACCTTGTTCACCTGTAAGATCTGAAAAAGGAAAACACAAGGATTAATGGGGTCTATAGTGCCTTAGTGTGATGGGTCCAAAGGTACTGTTGTACCAAGCAAGCATTTTAAATGACTTGGCTTTTAAGGCTAGAAATGTTTCCCAAAGTCATCTCATTCATCCCCCATTTCCAATTTCTATGAAACTTTTCTAAAAACCATCTTGATAACGACTTGAAACATTAAAATCTTTTCTCACTTCAATAGCTCTGAGTGTCATCAGTCCTTTTGCATCTGGAGTTAGAAGATCTGGAGATCCAATCCTGGCTGCCATTTACCACCTGTGCAATTTTGCATAACTCACATTCCCAGTCTTGCCCTGACTTTCTTCAAGTGAAATAATATTTATAAAATGTTTATTAGCATAGTGTCTGATAAATAGTAGGTACTTAATAAAGGTTTGTTCCTTCCCCTTCTCCCTTCATTAGAAAGTTGGAACTAAGTAATTTATGACACTATAAAGTTCAAATCCTATGATACTATAGCATATTTGTAGGGGTTGGGATGGATAGATTTTTATTATCTACTTTGGGAAGCTGGGAGGGAGAGAAGGAAAACCAAATTTCAATTAATTAAACAAAATCATACTGAAAACTGAAGAGTGGCAAGTTCAGATAATCTCAAGAAAAATGTTCTAATGGCAAAGTTGGCACCAGAACCCTACTTTTCTGGTCTAATTCCCTTTGACAAAAAGATAATGCCCCTTACTCCAAGTCTATCTCCCCCACTTAATTTTTCTATAAGAAAATGGAAGCAAGAAGCTATTCTTCTTGTTCCTTCTTATATCACTCTGGAATATATAGACACATGATCAAAATGGTGATACAAACAAGAAGCAAAAAATGAAAACCTTCCAACATTTTTGTCACTTTTAGTGTCCTGAATGCATATTCACTCTTCCATTTGTGGCAGAAGGTCTTGCTAAACAGTGTTCTGCACACTTCAACTTAACCCTCACTAACCTTATCATTTTGCTTGCTAGGTTCAACTCAGAGAGTCATAAATTCATTCATTTAACAGACATCTATTTAAGGCCTACTGTATGCACTGCAAGGCATTAGGGCCTCAGGATAATTTAATGTTTAATCTCACAGAACTTAAAGTATTCTCGGTGGGGGGAATGTTTAAAAGGACGCAAAAGTTTATAGAAATCAGTTCATTTTCCATCAGGGAGCTCCCTGTTAAGTTAGACAATGCTTTAAGGTTTATAAAACCCTGTTGCTACAGCAGTTCTCTGATGATTGCTGCTCTATAATATATATAGTTTAAGATCTGATATAGTTAGAATTCCTTCCTTTTTTTAGCAATTTAAAAGAGAGAAACTGAGAATCAAAAAAAGTTAAGAGGCTGCATTAAAGGCATAGGAGAAAAATATTTTATGAGGTGTGCTAGAGAAAATACTGTTATGATCAGGGGAAAACTTAGAAAGTCTCTTGGAAGAGTGATCCTTAAGTAGGACTTTCAAAGATGTTTATGAAACTCAACAGGTAAAGCAAGGACATATCTGAGATGGGGTCTGAGAATTCTAGCCTGACATAAGAGGGTTGATCTGGAGAGGTCATTTTATCCATCCTGCTTTCAGACAGGATTACAACTAAATAAGTCATCCTAGACAGAGAGTCTAGGAGCACAAATGTACAGAAAATCTGCCAAATTTTATGGTTACTTTGCTAAATGCTTTGAATATGTAATAAAGAATACACAAGGTTCAATCTCATATAGGCTAACGGGAAAGACAATACAAACAACAGATGTCATACACATAAATACAGTAATTATAAGAGAAAGGTGATTGTAACACTGGGTTGCTAGTGGTTACCTGCCCCATATGGTACTATTGAGATAGAGAATGGAAACAATGAATCAGGGAAAGCTTCAGGGAGGAGGTAGGTTTGAGCTACAATTAAAGGAGGGAGGGGATGAGGGATAGTACATTGAAGGGAAGATGTTTTCCATGATGTGGGTCAATTGGGAAAAAAAAGGCCTGAAATGTATATGAAGATGAAAAGTATTATGAATCACAACAAGCCCTGCTCAACAGAAACAAGGGGCACAATATTTTCTTTTTCCTGTCTACCTACTCCCAACATTTCTGAAATCTTACCCTTTATTCTAGATCCACATTACTACCATGAAATTTTTTGTGATTCCCTCACATGATGGTGAGCTCTATTGTAAAAACCATGAACCTTGGTTTCTATATTTTATACATTTACCTCATTTTGTCTCATTCCATAGGTATTTTGTCTATAACCAGTGAGATGTAAAGAGAGGAGGAGAGTCAGAAGGGGACGGAGAGGGAGAGACTGAGAGACAAACTGGTTCTAGATCCACAAAATATGAGTTTGAATCCTGGCTCTGATACAAAGGTGAATAAGCCTCTTAACTTTTTTGTCTCAGTTTCTCTCTTTTAAATTGTTAAAAACAATTATATTACCCACCTCAGAGAATTGCTGTAACAAGAAGGTTTATAAACCTTAAAGCACTGTCTAACTTAACAGGGAGCTCCCTGATGGCAAAAAAACTGATTTCTATAAACTTTTGCATCCTCTGCTGTGTTTACCTATTGACCATAATAAATGTTTAATAATTATTTGATGAAGGAATAAATGAACATAGGAGATGACAAGTAGCATTTATTAGAGGATAAGTTATTTAATTTTAATTTTATTTTTTAAATAAATCAATATCTTCATTTGGTCATGAGGGATAAAGGAAGTCATTTGAACTGGAAAATGCAAGGAAGAAATATTTAAAATTAATACACAAAAATGATTTTAAGTTTCAATGTTGATAGTTTGGAACTAGAAAAATATTGAGACAGTGAAGGAGAGAAAAAAAAGTTTGCTTGTTTTTAAAGAGATTTCTATAAGAATACAAATCCTCCCCCCATAAGTAACAGCAATCTACAAATCAGTGTGCCAGTTCCCTACCTTTTGAGGTAGAGTTTTAGCCATTATATCACACCACTAACTCACCATCATATTTATGCAGTAGCTGAAAGAATTTTTTTTTTAGGTTTTTGCAAGGCAAATGGGGTTAAGTGGCTTGCCCAAGGCCACACAGCTAGGCAATTATTAAGTGTCTGAGACCAGATTTGAACCCAGGTACTCCTGACTCCAAAGCCCGTGCTTTATCCACTACGCCACCTAGCCACCCCTGAAAGAAATTTTTGCCAGGATTACGGGATTGAAATATTTCACAGATCAAGAGAAGGGGAGAGGGAGAGGGAGAGGGAGAGGGAGAGGGAGAGGGAGAGAGAAAGAGAAGGAAAAAAAGACAAGGCAAAGAGAATGAGACAGAGAGTGCTCATACATATGTGCATATTCCTTTTCTTCAGGCCCATATTATACCTAATTTTAAACAGGAAAAAAATTATAATACATTAATTTGGTAGTTGTTTGGGTACCATTTAATTGGCAAACCAATATTTGTGAACTCTTCTCAAGATTTCTTGAATTAAGACAGCAAGTTTCCCATAGATTCCTAACAATCTGGATTTTTTTTTCTTTTTCCCAAATAGAGAACTTAAGAATGGTGCCAATTGGAGAAACTGGAAACATTGTAGAAATATTATAAAGAATCCAGTGGGAAGGAGCCTTAAATCTTTGGTCCACTCCTTTTGTGGCAAGGATGCCCAAACATTTACAAGGCAGGGGAAACACCTATGTGGGCAGCGAGATGGCACAGTGTATATTGATTGCTGAGTCTGGAGTCAGGAAGACCTGAGTTCAAAGATGTGCTCAGAAACTTATGAGCTGTGTGATGTTGGCAAAGTCCCTTAATCCTCTCTGTGTCACTTTTTTCACCTATAAAATGAAGTGGAGAAGGAAATGGCAAACCACTCCAGCATCTTAGCCAAAAAACTCCAAGTGGGGTCATGCAGAGTTGAACATCACTGAAATTACTGAACAATGACAAAACTATGTGACAGGGTCCATGCTAAGCACTTTAGAAATATTTACTCATTTGATTTACAAAATAACCCAGTGAGGGAGATACTATTATTATTTCCATTTTATAGACAAGGAACCTGAAGCATAACCTAAATAACTTTTTTTTTAGTTTTTGCAAGGCAATGGGGGTTAAGTGGCTTGCCCAAGGCCACACAGCTAGGTAATTATTAAGTGTCTGAGGCCGGATTTGAACTCAGGTACTCCTAACTACTGCACGGCCGGTGCTCTATCCACTGCACCATCTAGCTGCCCCCAAACCTAAATAACTTTCACAAGATATCACAACTACTAAATATCTGAGGTCAAATTTAAATTCAGGTCTTCCTGGGTCTAACATGCCACCTGGTTGAGGCGACATGACTTATCCAAAATTATCTAATAAATTTGTGGCAGAGGCAAATCCAAGATAAAATACCTTGTTAAACTTTTCTGTTTCTGCTAATAGTCAGAAATGACAGAAGTGTTATATTAGAACAACTTCAGAAATCATGGAGTCTAATTCCTTCATTTTATTGATAAGGAAACTGTGACTCAGGAAAGTTAAAATGACCTTCCCGAAGTCATATCATTAGTAAATACTAAGGATAGGGCCTTGAACCCAGAGACCTCATGAAATGACAAAGGTCTTTGCCTGATAAATGTCACTGATGAAAAGAGCCTAGGATCAGTAATCTAATCAGGAGTCTCATATCTGAAGCCTTGTACAATACAATGTTCTGTAATTCAATTTGAGTTTAAGAATATGGAGAGTATTTTGAGCCAAGGATGTAGAAAATATTTTTTGAGGTAAATACAGCCTGGAATGGGAGTAGCCAAGTCCTTACACTCACACATAAACACACAGAGTACATAGTAATATATTTGCTTGGTGACTAATTCTCCAGGGGCTGGGTGTGGGAAGTGGAAAGCTCTGTGGAGCAAGTAGCCATTGAATTGGGTTTTAAAAGATACCTGCATGTTTTGTTTACAATTTCTGAATTCTCCAATTTTTTCACATACTCACTGCTTCTTCAAGGGAGGGGTTATCCCTGAAGATTATTAGGCAGTTCCCCAAGGTAACCTTTACTAAGATAACTTAGGGAGGGAAATACTGGCTAGGAAGGCTGGTTTGTGAAGGTTGAAAAACCTTGCCTTTTTCTCACGTGGAGTTAAAAAATATTGCCCAGGGGCAGCTAGGTGGTGTAGTGGATAAAGCACAGGCCTTGGAGTCAGGAGTACCTGGGTTCAAATCCAGTCTCAGACAATAATTACCTAGCTGTGTGGCCTTGGGCAAGCCACTTAACCCCATTTGCCTTGAAAAAAAATATTGCCCAAGGTTTCTTGGCTATTATTACATAAAGACCCATTAAAGACCCTAGTAAAATCTCTTTACAATACTCTCCCCAGTGCCCACTTCCTTTGCTTTGGTTTTCTAAGCACTTGACCAATGCTCATGTTACTCTTTCCGTACTGGAGTATTTTCCTACACATAGTGTTTTTTAACAACACTCCAATAAGGTATAACCTCTTTTTGGAATACCCCACCAAAGAGCAATTTTTGATCCCTCCTTAGCTTATTCTATATATGAATATTTCCTGAAAGAGCAGTTAAGATAGAATAAAGAGAAAGGGGTCTAATGTGGTAAAAATTTGGAACATACCTTCTGGATATATCATTAAAAATATTAATATTGATCTTGAGACCAATTTGGGTGTGATTTGGGTGTGAGTTCTAGTTTTTCTAGTTCTTGGCAGTGTGATTTTGGGGAACCCATTTACCCCTGAGTCTCTGTTTTCCCATTTGTAAAATGAGCACAATAAAAGCTATACTATCTGTTACAGTGTTGTGAGGAAAGTGTGCTGCCATAAAAATGTGACTTGTGATTTTGAGAAAGTTAGGACATAACCTTTGGGTTAAAATTCACTTCTAAAGGACTCTTGAACAATTATATCTTTTGAGTCCAAACTATAACACCTAAATCTCTAAATTCAATTCAATGGACTAGAATCTCAGCTAATCACAGGAAGGGAGAAGGCAGAAAGGAGGTTCAAGAACACATAAAAAGAATTCTCATTTGGCTTGTCTTTAGTTTTATCAAATTCCACTGAGTTTATTTCCAAATGCTATACTAGTATTTAGTTCAAAGATAGAATTATAATTGCACAGAAGTTGGGGCAAACTCCAAGCTCAGGTCACTAGATGATTTCAAGGAGTCAAGTCACTGCTAGTATTTCTGCACTATACCTTTACTCTCATTAATGTATACAAGGTGAAGACCAATCCTGCCCTCAGTCATTGCTCCATAAAGAAAGTCCCATCATATATGGACCTCAGATATCAACAATTTGAATCATCAAGGCTCAGAGTTGAGAGGAACTAGTCAGAGGCAAGCTATCTCTGAGCACCAATTCTGATATGTAAAAATATTCACACCAAGGGGTAATGCCTCCCTTCTAGTAGGTACCTTCCCCATATTCTTCTTTTGATGATACTAATTGTTAACAAGTTCATCCTCACAGAGGCAAAATTGACTTCTCTGTATATTCTACCAACTACTTCTATCTAGTTCAGTCCTCTAGAGCCAAACCAATCCCTTTTTCCAAATGACAGTCCTTCAATATTTGGAATAGAACCTTCCCCTAGCCAATTTCCACTTAGTGAAATTCTCCTCCTTCAAGATCCAGTCCTGGTGACATCACCTCCACAAAGCCTTACAACTAGAAATAAACTCTTCCTCTTTAAATCTCTCAGGTCTCTCTGACCTTTCCCTATGCACTGGAACATTATCTAAATGAATTATATTCATTTGTGTACATGCCTCATTCTCTTTTCATTAGGTTGTGAGCTCCTTGAAGGATGAGACTTGCCATTTTTCATCTCAATATTAACAGGATTCTAAATATACATCATATAAATTAATTCATTTAACAAACTTTAAGTATCTATTGCATTCAAAGAACAGTTTTTAATACTGAGAAAAGTATGAAGTTTTATGTAAGACTTGACATATCTTCTCAAAGAAACCATCCCTTTAATTTTATAAACTAGGAAATGGAAGTCCAAAGTGGTTAAATACAGAGCTGCTGAAGATGGTATGAGCAGAGTCAGGAGATAATGTACTCTGAGTCAGGTACTCTGACTCCAAAATGAATATTCTTTGGATACCACTAAATTGTATTTGGGAGGGTCAATTCCTTTGGAAAAAAAATTTAGAGCATAGATATGACTTCAGAACAATGGTTTAACAATGTTGAATGGAGAAGGGTCATTAGAAAACCTTAAGTCAACATTATTAAAGAGATGGTTAATGAACATGTATAAAGGCAAAGGGGAAATTGCAGCTAGCATGGCTTTATCAGGACCATGATGTACTATATTATCCTAAAGGTTTTTTGACAGAATTATAGGATTAATAGATCAGGGTAATGCTATAGATGTGGTGGAATACTTTGTTAGATGGAGGTAAACAAGTCTCTCATTGTATATTGTGAATAAGATAAAGAGATGTGGATGGGATAAGAGTATTTTTTAGGTAAGTACTGAACTGGATAAGTGACTGGATCCAAAAAATTGAGTCCATTAGTTGAAATAATCTTGTAGGGGGAGGAGAGTCTCTAGTAGAGGGCCCTAAGGATCTGTTCTTGGTGGTGTGCCATTCAACATTTTTTATCAATGTCCTGGATGAATTAATGCTTGTCAAATCTATACATGACACCAAGTTGAGAGGGATGGCTAAACATGTTGGATGATATACTCCAGATCCAAAAAGATCATGACAAGCTGAAATGATGGGCCAAAACTGATGAAATTTAATAGGGATAAATGTAAAAGTGCTGCATAAGTTGAAAATACAAACTCAAAAAAGTACAGGGTGTAGAAGGATCATCTGAAAAATTGAGGAGTTTTAATTATACAGAAAATCAATCAATCAATCATATTTAGTAAGCTTTTCCTATGTGCCAATATTTATTTGAATAGCTCTCTGTCAAGGTTTTTAAACACAAGGTTTAGAAAAGTGGTAGATATGTATTATATGCACACATATCTATATACATACATTTAAACACATCACAAAAAAAGAATGTGTCAGGAATATATCTAGGCTTTTGTACAGAGCCAACTAAGTTTTTTTTTTCTTCCTGGTGTTAATTGTACAATTAATTCAAATTGGCTTTACTTTGAGAATAAATTCTTAAAGCTGGAAACTAGCTAATGGGACTTCATAAATGTGATGCCCTGACAAAAGGCAAGACTATGTGTGTTGGGAGAGATTTCCCGGTGGTGTGTCTGCTGGGAATTGGTCTGGTTTTGGTTAATCTCTTTATTAATGATCCGGAAGCAGGGGAGAGAAGAAAACAGCAGATTAATTAAAATGTACAGATGATGCTCAATGGGAAGGTGTTGCAAACATCTGTGTGGACAGACCAATCAGACTGGGGCAGCCATAGGGGGTTAGAAGCATGGAAATAACTCAGTGAAATACAAACTAGAAACACGTAGGTTAATCCATTGGGATAAGATGAATCCAAAACCAACATGGAGGGAAAGACTTACCAAAGGATAAAGGAAGGGAGAGACTTGGAAATGCAACAAATAGCAAACTGAATATGAACTTTCATGAATAATGCTATATGTTTCCATAGCACCATCTTTTCCCAAGAGCACAAAGTACTTTAAAAAAAAACTATCCCTCTCAATCATATAACACCTCTGGTGTGTTGGCAAATATTACTCTTTTCTCTCTTACTGAGTTTACAAAAAGATTAAACCAGAGAGGCAAGTGACTAAGACAAGGTCATGCAGCATGTCAGGGTAATAACATAACTAAGAATAACAATAATAATCACCTTTATAGAGACTTTCTCCCCACAAACAGCCCTGTGAAATAAGTAGCACATGTGTTATTATCTACATTAAAAATCAGGAAACTAAAATGAAATGGAAGTGATTATGATCAGTTCAGAGTCCTGTAGCTAATCTATGTCAAGGTCAAAATTCGAATCTAGTCTTGTTGAATGTCAGGACAATATTCTTTTCCTTACAATGTGTTCCTTTTCTTCTTGGCCTGAGAAACATGATCAATTTTTTTTCCAAAGAAACAGAGGTGTTGAGAGGGTGAAAGCAGTCTGGCAGAGTGACAAGAATACCTATCTTAGAGTCAAAAAATGATCAAGTTCAAGTCCCAATTCTAACACTAACTATGGACTGTCTCAGTTTTCTCATTTATAAAATAAGAATAATACCTCCCTAATTCAATGGGCCACTTGGAGGAAAGTGCTTTGTGAACATCAAAGAGTCAAGTAAATATGAATCATTATAACTCTTTCATTGGACAAGCTTGTAATCATAGAGGATAAAAACTATAGACATTCTTTGTTTGACAGTCAAGTCAAAAAACAGATTCCCAGAGAAGTTATGTGACCTACTATGATAGCTCACATTTATATTGCATTTTGAAGTTTGCAAATACTTGATAAATGATTTCATTTGATCCTTACAACAACTTTGTGAGATAGGGTGCTATTAATATTCCTATTTTGTGGATGAGGAAACTTAGGCCTTTAGAAATCAAGACTGCTAAATGCTTTTTGGAATAGGGAAATTTAGTATTCCTGATTGTTCAAAGATATAGGTAAAAAATTTTTAATTTTTTTAGTCAGATTAAATAAATGCATAGGAACATATTATATCAGGAAATTAATGACTTTCAAAGGGACAGGACAGGGAAGTAGCCCGAGTATGAGGAAGATCAAATTTCAAGTTCCTCCTCTATCAAATGCAAACTCTGGGAAAAATCACTCAACCCTCCCCCAAATCTTTGTGACTCAGTTTACTCATTTGTATATTAGGTAAGGAGGAGTGATCTTGATGGAATCTAAACTGCCTTCTAGCTCTAAATTATGATGTTAGATGTTCTGAGGAAACCCTGGGAGGAGGGGAATGAGGCATTGGGATTATTATTGAAAGAAGTCTTCCAAGTAATCAGGGCCCAAGTGAAATAGGAACTTCACCTGTAATATAGTTCCACAGAAGACAGAATTTTTAGCATTAAAATATTGATTAAAAGGATAGAAAAAGAACTAGTGATCTCTGCAACTTACAATCTTGGGCGTCAGCTCAGAATACTTAAATGGCTTGACCAGTGTTATATTGTCAGTATGTGTCAGAGATAGCACTTAAAGCCAGGTTTTACTCCATTTGTTTATAAAACATCAGATTTAAAGGTCTCTGTCTATATGATGTATGCAAAGCAGCTGCCAACTCTTGTTTGTGACTACAAAGCTTTTCTGTAATACCCTTCCTTTGAGTGGTTTAAGAAAGTAGATCCAGGAAGAATCTTAGGATCATAGAATATAAAGCTAGAAAGAACTTCAGTCATGATCAAGGCCAATTCTTTCATTTTTAAGTATGGATGAACAGAAAAGGAAATAAACATGGAGCAAGTGGTAATCGGGATTCAAACTCAGGTCAGGTGCTCCACGAGCATCTTCTCTACCTCCAAAGTATCTCAACATATTCATATTCATATTCTCTCTCTCTCATTATGGACAGGATGACCAGACATTCCTTCCTAGTCAAATGACAGGAAAGATACTGTGTGCTCTGTGGTCTGAAATGGGAAAAAGATCTAAGGCACTGAGCTTGTATCGCGATTCAATTAGAAGAATTCCATGTTATTGGAAACATTACTAAGCCTCTGCCCCTGAGGCAATGACAAAGGGAAGGTATGGCACAAGTCAAAGCTATGTTAACTAATAGTTCTGTGAAAGAGGTTAGTGCTGAAATCCCCTGGGGCCCCAGAAACCTGAGTGCCTGCTTAAGCAGATATTCTACTTTGACAAAGAAAAGTGGCTGGGGCTACATCTCAAGATATCATATTAGACAACTCAAACCCTTATTCGCCTTCTGGTGTCAAACTTTTCCAGTTTCATATACTTCATAGTCTATCTGTCTGAGGATAGATAGTGAAAGGGTCAGTAAAGAAAAGTTGAAGGAAATAAAGAAGTTAATGGTCCTATAATGTTTTTGTATTATCAAAAGATTTTGCTTCTACTTAAGTATGTCATTGTCCTCCTATAACTGAGGGAATTGGAAATAAGCTACACACACATCCAACTTCTGCCATTTCTAATGGGAATAAGAGAAGGTTGTCCAGAACCAAGGGAAGATCAAACAAGCAAGATTGTGTTCAGTTTTAGGTGCCACATTTTATAAATAATGTGGATAAGCTACCATCTTTGCTACCTTCAAGAGGTAGAGGGGTCTTAAAACCACTCCATATGACAAAGAAGACTTGAGGAGATATGATCTATCTTTTGAAGTTTTTGAAGCAATGCCTCACAGAAGAGCTATTGAACTTCATTCCTAAGTAAATCAGAGAAGCACAGGATCCCAGAATTGGAAATAAGCTTAGAGCACATTTAGTTTGCATGAATCTCAATTATTATATCCCTTTGAAGGTTCATCCAATGTCTTTCTGAACACCTCTGGTGACAGGGAATTTATCTAGCAAGAATATTAATTCTACTTTTGGACATCTCCAATTTTTCTGAAGTTTTGCTTTATGTGGTACCAAAAGTTGCTTCTCTGTAACTTCTAATTGGTCCTAGTTATAACCATTAGGGATATGCAGATCAGTTAGATGGAATCTCAAAATCCAGTCAATTTTATCTGTATCATAAAAAAAAGACTTTGACTTTTATTTGAAGAATTCCAGTAATTCTAAAAATTCTGTGCTTCTTGAAGCAGCCTATCCTACTGTTAGATAGTTAGATAGCCTGAACTATTAACAAGTTATTCTTTATATGTAGAATAAATATTCTTCTATAAACTAAGCTACTTTCTCCTATTATTCCTCCTACCTTCTACAGACAAGCAGAAGAGGCCTGATTCCTCTTTTACATAATAAAGCCAATTTCTGAAGATAATTATTATTTATACTGTCTTCTCAGAACCTAACATCCCCATTTTCTTTGACTTGTTCTTGATTGACATGTGATTCAGGTCCCTCAGTATTATACTGGTTGCCCTCCTATCTCTAGTTCAGCGGCCAAATTAGCCCTACTGTTTCTTTTCTATATCTTCACTCAAGTGCACTCCAATATGGTTCCTCTGTCTAGCTCCCTCATATCCTCCCAATTCTGAAAATTAAAATCAATTAGAATTACATTAATATCTTTATAATGGGAGAAATAAAATACTATTTAAAAGAAAAAAAGAATTAAATTCATTAAAATTAAAATCAATATAGCACCCATCATTTATTATGCACCGATATCACATGCCAGGTTTGTGATACAAAGAGAAAATTTCTTCTCTTGTCCTGAAGGAATTTATGTTCCATAAAGGGAGACAATATCACTTCAACATTGCATGACCTCTGCTGGAGAAGGAATAGAAAGGACTTGTGCTTCTGGCAAGGGTCAAACTAGATGACCTCTGAACTTCCTTCTCCCTCTATATGTTTCTGCATTTTACTTCATAAATCTTTGTTTACTTTATAAACAGTGTACCTTTGGGCAAGTCACTTAACTTTTCAAAGGCTCAGTCTGAGAAGCACTGTCATGTAATTAAAAACATACTGGACTCATAGAAAAAGAAAAAAAATGATTTTTACTTCTACTACTTCAGCTGTGTGGATTTGGATAAGTAACATCAGGCCTCTAACCTTCAGTTTCCTCATCTAAAAATGGTTATAATGATATACGAACCACTAAACTCTCAGAGTTGTTCTGAGAAAAGAACTGTGTTAGCTAAAAAGGACATACAACTGTGAGCTATTATTCTGCTGACTAATGAAGAACATGGCTAATAGCATTATTTAGGTGCCATTTTGGGCATCTGGTTGGATTCTATTTTACAAAGGAAGGAAAGGAAATGGTTTGTTTCAGGTCACATGGAAAGAATTCAAATCCCTCTCAGAGAGTTATTCCTTTGAAAAGATGATAAATTTGCATTTCTGCCTCCAGTTTTGCATGTGTGTACATACATTTATGTGTAAGACAATGGCTTCTTTAATGATTGGGCTTTTTATCATTAATAAATGTCCCTGAACATTAACATATGCTCAAGCATCTATAACTTAACTGACTTAAGCATTCTAATTGCATTTATTTCCAAGAGTTTCAGATCAGCTGTTTAGATATGAGAATAAATGATGACATAAGTGGAAGTAAGAAGATCAGGGTTCTAGTTTTAGCTCTCTCACTATATCTGTGAGGAAAAAAGAAGTCATTTCACTTCACTGGTCTATAAAATGAAGAAATCACCATTGGTTGATTCCCCAAAACCACTTTAAGCTCTGCAATTCTATTTTATATAACATTGAGAAAACATTTGACCTGAGAGTTCAAGGACTTGGCTTAAAGCTTTGTCACTGCTATCTTCCCTTGGGCAAGAGTCTTATCTCTCAGTTTCTTCATCTGAAAACAAGAATGTTGTTTATATTGCATATCACACAAAACTGTCCTGAACACCAAAACAAAGTATCCAAAGTAATAATGACAGCTAGCATTTATGCAGTTAGTGTTTTATAGTCTGTAAAGTGCTTTACAAATACCTCATTTTATCTTTATAACAATCCTGAGAGATGGGTGATAGTATTATCTCCATTTTATATCATCTGGCAGACAGAAGTTGAGTGGTTTGCCCACAGAGTTAATAAGTGAATGAGGATGGATATGAATTCAGATCATTCTGAATACAAGTCTAGCATTTTATCTGCTATGCCACCTAGCATTCTAAGTATAACTTTCTAACTGTAAAATATCTAATATATATATATATATATTACACATACAACATGTACACAAACAAGTAAATGTACAATAAGTACAAAAAACCCAAAATAATTAGAAGGCAGGTATCCAAAAAAGGTTTTATGTTAGAAATGCACTTGATTTCACTCATCTTTGAAGTGGTCTATGAATTCTAAGAGATGTAAGAGAGGAAGGAAGGAATTTACACAATTCTATAATTTGCAGTTGGTACATCTGAAGATGATCCTCTCTGAATTGAGCTAAGCTGGTTCTTGAACGACAATCACCTAAGTCCAATAAGTGGGAGGTTCTTAAGTTTTTCTAGTTTAGTAGCACCATGTGAGATTGTGCTGTAGCCTTTAAAAATCCTGGGTTAGTTCCATGCCATAATGAGGCATTGGAATAGAACTACTAATTAATAATAATACTAGTAATAAAACACTGTATCCTTGCCAGACCAGAGATGACTCTGTGTGAAGTAAGGAAGAAGGCTGAATTTAATCTTTAGATTTACAAGTAAGGAAGAAGGCTGAATTTAATCTTTAGATTTACAAACTAGAGGGAATCCCACAAGCCTAAACATGGCTTCCATTCTGATTGCAGCTATTCCTCCCAAACCAAGACCACAGATGGTTTGGCAATACCCAAGCCTTCTTCTCAGCCTGTGCCATAGAATCACTGTCAATATGGCTCTAGATCAACTGTAACCATGTGGGTTTGGCCCAAAAGAGAGTTGGGCCCAGATAGCATGGTCAAATGGTGGAGGCTAACCTAGATCCAGATCCTGGAATGGTGCCCTTTGCCAAACATAGCCCACATCTGGCTCTACTCTGTGTTAGCCTCCTTTCATGCGAGGGAGGTATTGGCAACTGGAATGGCATGCTCTCTAGAAAACCAGAAGAAAACCCTGTCACATGACACTGGGGAAGAAGAGAGGGAGGGATGCTATATGAAGATTTTGGAAATACTATGCTTTCCTTTCCTAGTTTCCTCCCACAGGATCTAGGTGAGTTTTTCTCCTCCACTCTACCTACCATCCCACATAAATATACCTTTGTGGTAGTTTACAGTTGTGTTCAACTCTTTGTGACCCCTTGGAGTTTTCTTGGCAAAGATATTGGAGTGATTTGTCATTTTCTTCTCCAGCTCATTTTACAAATAAGGAAACTGAGGAAAACTTGATTAAGTGATTTGCCCAGGGTCACACTGCTAGTGTCTGTTTGACCTTGGGCAAGTCCCTTAACATCACTGCCTTTCCAAAAAAAAAAAATTGAACTCAGTCAAGCACTCTAATCACCGCACTATCTATCTGCTCTGAATATATGTCTATAAACAAAGGAAAAATATGGATTACTAATGGTTCTTTGCAAATCAGAAGCAAAACTGAGATTGGAATAAGGTTAACAACACATTAAAAGCCAGGCTCAGAGTAGTATTAGGGAATGGATATAAGGATAGGAGCTATAATTTCCATGGAAAAGGGAAACTTCCTCTTATCACTTTAGGTCAGTATATTTCTCTACAAATTACAGTCTCGGAGAATTGCCTAGAGGACTGAGCATTTAATTGATCTGTGAAGTTATACAGCCAACATGCCAGAGGTGACGCTTGAACCCAGGTCTTTCTGATTTTGAAGCCAGTTCTCTATCCACTGAACCATGTTGATTATAACAACAACCACCATAAAAATTTTATGTGGACTTTATCGTTTTGGAATAGTTTCAAAAACTTAATTTCATTAAATGTGGTTCTTAAAATACCCCAGTGACTCAGGTAATATAAATATTATCTCTATTTTACAGATGAGAAAACTAAGACTCAGAGAGATCATTTAAGGTTATATAGCAATCACTGTCAAGATTCTAACCCAGATCTTGAAACTCTTCCCATTCAATTCTTTAAGGGTCTGTGGTTTATTTATGCCCTCCACAAATGTAGATCAAGATGATCTCACAACTTTGTGTATGATCTACTTGAAGAAATAAAGTCAAAGTATAGCCATGTCTTGCCTCAACTAACTCAGCTCATACTCAAATCCTTTTCCACTTAAGATGGGTCAAGGTTTCAATTCCATTAAGTTTAGCCTTTAAGAAGGCAGAGCTATATGGCTTCATGTTCCATGGGATGACTTTAGATGTTTGTGGAGTTCTAATTATCCCTCTGCTATGCAGGTTACCTAAGTATTATTCTGTGTTTCCAAATCCACAGACGCAATGGGGTGAAGGTTGGAGAAAGGGAGTACTCCTTTTAATTTGACAAGAAAGCAGGTCCCCAACACCAGAATTGAATCTAGAACTAGAAGAGACCTTAGAAATCAGTTTGTCTGGACCCAGGCAATTAATGAGGAAATCAAGACCAAGGGAGACTAATTTTTCTAAATTCACAAAAGTTAGAAGTGATAGCAGTGAGACATTAACTTCTCTGACTACAAATCCAGGGTTCTTTCAATCATACTCTTGGTAGTGAATGTCTTTCATCTTTGAATTTACAGGGCTTAGCTTAGTACTTTTAAGTCTTTAATAAGTGTTTACTGAATGTCCTCTCTCCTTTACCATGAGTTCCAGTTACCTCTGCTCCACACTAAATAACCTCAATTTCATTAAACTTATTTAAAATCATGTCTTATTTTACTATTATTTCCATAGCCTCCTCTGACCTTCCTCCACATCAAATCAATTAATAGCTATTCTAGATAACAAGGAAAGATGACATAGTGCTGCCATCAAGTCTTCAATAAGTATTTCTTATTTCAGCTAGGTTGTACAGTGAGTAAAGCAATACTCTTGGAGTCAGGAGGACGGGAATTCAAATCCATTCTCAGACACTTGACACTAACTAGCTGTGTGACCATGGGCAAGTCACTTAATCATGATCACCTCACATTCAGGGCCTCCTCCAGTCATACTGATTCATATCTAGCCACTGGATACAGATGTCTCTGGAGGAGACTTAGCACAGCACCCCTTCATTCAAATCCAATTCATGTGCTTGTCATGGCATCCCTTTGCTGATGTCATGGTCTTCCTTGAGAACAAAGGACAAACATCATCAACAATGTGTGTTAAGTATAATAAGATCCCTCAAAGAGATTACAGTACAAAGATATTACATTCAAAGAGACAACGTACTCAAACAAGTAAATGGACAATAAGTACAAAAAAACAAAGTAATTAGAAGGCAGGTATTCAAAAAAGGTTTTATGTCAGAAATTCACTTGATTTCACTCATCTTTGAAGTGCTCTATGAATTCTAAGAGATGAAAGAGCAGAAGGAATGAATTCCAGGCAAAAGAAATGGGAGACACACACACACACACACACACACACACACACACACACACACACACACACACACACACACCATCAAGAAAAGAAGGTCACTTTAGATGAAAGGTTGAGTATGTAAAAGAAAGAAATAAGCCTAAAAAAAGATAAATAGCAAAGGACAACCATAATGACAAAAAAACAGTAGTTATTAAGTGCTTACTTATGCCAGACATTGTAGCAAGCATTGGTGATACAAAGAAAGATCTGCTCTAAAGGAGTTCATATGCAAAAACTTTGAACATACAAGTTTTATACGGGATAAATTGGAGATAATCACCGAGGGAAGACATTAATCTTTGAGGGAATTGGGAAGGGCTTTTTGTAGATGGTAGAATTTAGGGTGAGATTTGAAGGAAGTCAGGAGACAAAGAAAGAATAAAGGCATTCTGGACATGGAAGATAGTGAAAGGTCATGGAGTCAGTAGATGGAGTGTTGTGTGGGAGGAACAGTAAGAAGGATCAGATTTGTTGGTTTCTAGAGTATAAGGAAGAGAATAAGAAGACTGGATAGGAAGGGACTAGATGGTATTTTATCTTACCCTTATTAAATGTGAGCTCCCTTAGAAAAAGAATTGTTTCATTTTTTTGTCTTTGAATCTTCAGTGCCTAGTAGAGTATATTCACAGTATGTATTTAATCAATACTGGTACATTGATTGATCCTACAGACAACAGCAAGTCATTAATGTTTTAAGATGGAAATCAAGTAACTGAATGTATTGTTCTTTAATAGTTACAATATTAAAATTACTAGGATAGATTCTACAAAGTTGCTTCTATACAATATGTGATTAGTATTGATTGAGTTATGTATACCATTTTAATATGGAAAATCCTATTCAAACCAGGCTCTATTGAGTAGTAATACAACTGATCTAAAAAGACCTTAGAGATCTTGAGGTCCAACCTGCTTATTCAATAGAAGAGAAATTAGAGTGAGGAAGTGACTTCTCTAAAGTCACACACTGAGAGAGACAGAGTCAGGAATAACATCCACATTTCTTGACTCCTAGTTGGCTGAATCTTCTTCTCTAAGTCTTCCTATCTAACTCCTTGCAATCTAATGGGAAAGATAGAAAACAAACAAAAGAACATGATGCAAAGACACAGAAGGAAATATATGAACAAAGATATAGTTACTGAGTTGTGTGATGAGTCAAAGGGAGTTTCCCCTAGAGAAGGTGGATCACTTTTACCTTGTGGCTGGGGAGAGAGGAAAACATATAACTGGAGTTACATGACAAGGCAGGCAACTTTACCTCTCAGGGACCTCAGTTTGCATATTTCTAATAGAAGGGACTGACCATAGGGTTTTTATGGTTCCTTCAAGGTCTAGCATTTCAATACTATGGCATAGTTAGAGGACTAGAAATGTGGCATTCTGAACCTCAGGCCAGTCCATCAATCGGACAATGCTTTCCTTAATGAGTGTCTGAATTTCAGAAAGATTGGTAAATAATTATCCTGGTAAGAATCTTCTGATGAGTAACTGCAGCAGAGGATATGTGTGAATTTAAACACATGTGAAAATGTGGTCTAAAGAATGGTTCTGTTACCATCTCCATTCCCTCCCCCCCCATCCCTTGCCACCCAATCCTGAATTCAACTTTGTGCTGTCATAGTTTAGTCTTTAGGCAAATTAGATTATCCCTTTACCCAAACTTCTGTATGCTAATTTGTATACCCAACCATGATTGATTAAGAAACAGAAGACTAGAGAAAATGGCAATTGGGTTGATGTATAGATTTTCAGTAGGAAAGTTGAATCAGTTGTACCCCCAAGATAATTGAGGAAGACAAATAATCTGAGGTACTCCTCCACCTAAACAAAAAAGAAATATTAGGTATAAATCCCTGACTAATGGACAACTTTAGAACAAGAAAAATCCTATAGATATGGGGCAGCTAGGTGTCACATTGGATGGAGTACCGACCCTGGAGCCAGGAGGACTTGAGTTCAACTCTGAACTCAGACACTTAACTCCACTACCTTACAAAAAAAAAAAACTATAATTTAAAAAAAAATCCTATAGATAATTGGAGTAGTTTAGTAAGCTGGCTTAATGAGCCAGCAAGCCTAGAGGATAGAGATAAGACCTTGATATTTCAATGATTCAAAGTTTAAAGGTGTTCCCATCCAGAAAGTGTAAATGAATCTTATTCTACTTGACTCCAGAGGTATGAGAACCAAGATTAATGAGGAGAAACTATAGAGAGGTAAATTTTGTCTCGCCATAAGGAAGAAGTACCTAATAATTAGAGCTGTCCAATAGTTCAATTCAGCAAACATATTAATGAAATGATGTACTAGGCAAGAGGTAGCATGGTACAGTGGATAGTGAACTGGCATTGAAATCAGAAGGGTCTGAGCTCAAGTCATTCCTGTGACATATTAGCTATGTGATACCAGGCAAGTCACTTAACCTCTAGTTACCCAGGCAACTTTTAAGACTATAAACTTCACAACAGGTGCTCCTCTCTACATTGGTGAAAGAAGATTCCTCAGTAGGTATTCCATATAGTAATAAAATCACAGGTCCAGAGTACCCCTCCCATTCCTTAAAAAAGGGGGTCAGGTACTATAGATATAAAGACAGAAAAAAATCTCTATTATCATGAAACTTTCATGCTACTAGGTGGAATTTAACATGGACACAGAAGTAAGTGGTAGGTAGGAACAGTAATAAATGGGGGATTAGCAAAGGGCTCATTTAGGAGAGAATGCTTAAGTTAAGCCTTAAAAAGAGCTATGAATTCTAAGAGTTGGAAGGAAGAATACAGGTACTTGAGGATAAGAGCATAAACACAGTATGACAACTTGTGAAAAATCATAGAAGATGAAAGGTAGAATATCAATAAGCTTACTCTATCAATAAAATTTATGTATATGTACATATGTTTATACATATACTTGAGTGAATATATATTTATGTACACATATATGCATTTATAATGCTTCACAATTAGTCAAACTATAAAATCAAGAGACTCCAAATTATATGAATAAATTAATCAACATAAAGTCTAGGGTAATTTATGAATTCTATTGCATCAATATTATTAGTTTTATTTGCCCTTTGGCATCTTTGATAATATCTTTTTTTCCTGCCTGAGAAAATTCAATGTAGGAAACATCTAAATGGGAATCTAACTTGAGGTTCCAGTATAAAATGATTCATAACATAGGTTTTAGTTTACTTCTCCTCATCTCTTACAAGTTTGTGAGTGTTCTGTCTGCAACTGTAATGAAGCTCCAGTTGCAGTACTGCAGATTTCTACTGAAGTAGTAACTTAAGCCAATTAAAAATATATAACCTAATTATAATGGCACATCAAATATTTCACACTAGTTTTTGGAAGTATTAAATAAATAAAACCCCAAACACATACAAACAGAGGTGTTGGGGGGGGGGGTTCATCAGTTTACTCTATTTTATGGAAAGACTTGCTCTGTGTAGAAACAGTGCCAAAAATCTAAATTATTTCTAATAAACTAAAGCAGAACTCTAAAGTGCTTTGTAATTTCGGATTTAATATAAATTCATTTCATAAAATACCCCCAAAACTGGAAACATATACATTGATGCTTCAACTAGGGGATGAACTACATGATTTCAAGGGTTCTACCTGGCATTAATATTGTAGAATTCCATTGAAATGGATTAACAGGGAGAATAAGAGCATGTTTTTGTAAAGAAGCAGAATATTGGAGTAACTAGCCTGGCCTTAAAAAGAACAAAGATTTCTATCCTGAATAGATGCTCTCTAGCATCCCAAAGAAAGACTGAATCCTAAGACATGAGCAATGCCCTTTCATTCTGTGGTCAGTTCTTTCCTACAATTCTCAGACTTTAATATCCATTGAGATGCCACCTAGGCAACAGCAAAAGTTCCTAATGTCCCAAAATATCATTTAGAAAAGCACAAAAAAAGACTTTATATGGATACAAAGTAAAGGAAACAGAATCTGGAAAATATATTGCAATGATTCCAATAAAATGGAACAAAATACCCCAACAAAAACCAAAACTGAATACTACAATATTATTATGACCAAACTGGATCCTAGAGAAGGGATATGAAAAGGCAATTTTCTGCCTTTTTGGTGTGGAATAATGTTGAATTTAGTCAATGTATTCATGAGTTTTTTTAATCATTTTCTCTCTTTTCTATTCTTTAAAAGTTGACTCTCTGGAGGGGGAAGAATGAAAAGATATATTAGGAAATGAAGCTAATATAAAAGGTGTGAATAAACTTCTTTTTTTTTAAAAAAAGATGTCACTTAGACTATTTCATTACCTCTAGAAAGGCTTGTAAAGCCCCACAGAGAATATTGTCTGCCTCTTTCTTAAGTGTTCTCTCACCACAAGTTTTCCAAGAAACAGACACTGAAGGAGTTCTCCACAATATCTAACTTCATCTAACTTAAATCCCTCTTGCTGAAATTTAATTGTTCCAGCTACAGAAAAACAAAAACAGATGCTTTGTAGAATATTTCCTCAGACATATGGCCTGCAACTGTGTTCTTTGTCTAAGACTGAATTTTATTATAACCTCTTCTTTATCTTCCACTGACCCTCTCTGAGACTATGTTTTCCCCACTTTGTTCATTCCCATGTCTCTTTCTTTTCACTTTAATGATGCCAGAAAGCTGGACTCCAATACAAGTAATTGCTCTTCATTCCAGTCAGCAAGTACCAATTAATGGCTCTTAAGTGTAAATCAATGACCTAGGTTTATGTGTGGAGAAGAGCTTCATGACAATAACAGTTGTTGATATGAATATGAGTAACCTATGGATTTGTCAGTTCTTCTCTTTCTATATAGCTTTAAAGAGGGGGAGAAAAAATTGACCATGATAATACAGGGATGGTTTACGATTGCATTTCTGTAATACAGAAGTAGAGAATTACAAAATTTAAGGAGTCCGCAAAGACTATCCCATCCAAGAGTTCATAATCTGGGATCCATATTTGTTTTTAAAAATATTTTGATAATGTTATTTCAATATAATTGGTTTCCTTTGTTATCCTAAGCATTTTATTCTATGTATCTATCAGTATTCTTCTGAGAAAGGTTATAAAGTTCTCACTAGAATCTCCAGAGAGTCCATGACACAAAAATGATTAAAAATACCTGCTCTAGTTCATTTCACACACACACACACACACACACACACACACACACACACACACACACATGAACAAGAATCACCATTATAAGATCCCTGGAAAAAATCACCTCTTTTTAATTTTTATTTTACTTATTTTATTCTGAATCTAAGAAGTAAAAGTTTCATAATAGTAGTAGAATATATAATAGTAGGATAGAAATACATATAATACATATACATAGTAGAATAGGGGAAAAAAGATGATTGTATATGAAATTGAAGATCTAATATGTACAAATTGCTGTTCCTTTGAATACATAATAAATTTATCATGTAACTTTTTTTAAGCCTTCTCTTGAGGGCCTCCATTGGAGGGGAATCACCTACTTCCTAAGACAGTCCATTTGACTTTTGGACAGCACTAATACTTCAAAAGTTTTTCTTGACTTGACACCTACATGTACCTTGCTTCTACTTTCATGCATTGTTCAATTTATTGCCATTATCGGGGATCCTGGATCCAAGTAAAATAAGAAATTCCTCTTCCACATGATGGCCCTTCAAATAATAGAAGTTGGCGATTATATCATGTATTACACCCACTCCTCAGTCTTTCATTTTAGCCCAATTTCCTTCATTCTTTTAATCAAGAATGCCTTATATGGCATAATCTCAGGACCTCTTACCATCCTGGTCTCCCTTCTCTGAAAATGATTCAGCCTTTTAATGTTCTTCTCAAACTACAGAACTCAGAATTTAATATAATACTCCAGATGTGACCATGACAGAGTCAATAACAACAATAATGACTACTGGCATTTGGTGATTTGAGTTTTGCAAAGAGCTTTACAAATATTATCATATTTTATCCTCACAATAACCCTAGGAAGTAGGCATTATTATTATCCTTATTGACAGATGAGAAAACTGAGGCAGACATAGGGTAATTGACTTACTCAGATCATATAACTACTAAGCATTGGAATCCAAATTTGAACTCAGGTCTTTTTAATTCCAAATCCAGAATTCTGTCACAACTAGTTACCTTCGTACAAAAGGATTCTCATATGCCATGTTTTCAGGAATATAAATTCTCTAAAAGTAGTTCAAGAATTCATTAGCTTTTTAGGATTACCATATTAATCTCTCAATGCTTCTGTGGATCTCTGATTATTATATTCATGTAGGTATTCCAGCAGCACAAGACTGTGATTCATATTCTTTCTCAACCTGTTCTTGTCCATGTCATCCCATAAAGATAGCATGAGGATCTGCCCAACATATTTGAAATCTCCCTCTAGATCTATCAACATTAGGCAAATACCAGCTGAATACTTTACAAAAGTTAATACCTTTTCTCACTACTGCTCTACACATTTCTTTGGTAATATTTAGATGCTCTTCCTTTGCATTGATAAAATGTTATGGGCTACCATGCCTTTTGAGTTGCCTGTAATTTTAATTCTTCATATGTAGTCATGGAAGAATACTAATTTTAGAACTAGAAGGGACCTCAAAACTTCCCCCAAGTCTCTTCCCACTCTAATCAAATCTCCATTCAGTTATTTAAGTGATTTTCTTGAAAGACAAGATAGGTCCAATCATGTTACCACCATTCCCACTTTCCCATTCAATAAATTCCAGTGTCTTCCTATTGTCTCTAGGAACAAATACAAAATATACTGATTAGCATTCAAAGACTTTCATAACCTTGTCTCCTCCTACCTTTCCAATCTTCTTGCACCTTACATTTCAAAATGTTCTCTTCTATCCAGTGACACTGACCTCCTGGATTTCCCATGAAAATAATGCTTTATCTCTCAGCTCTAGATATTTTCTCTGGTTATCACCATTCCTGGAATGTTCTTATTTCTATATTCCAACTACTGGCCTTCCTGCCTTCCTTCAAATTCTAACTAACATTCGATCTTCTCTCTAACCCCTTTGGATTGCAGTGTTTTCCCTCTCTTAATTATTTTCCATTAATCCTGTACATATCCTGTTTTGTATATATTAGTTTGCATGTTATCTTCCTCATTAGACTGTAAACTCCCTGATGGCAGGGACCATCTTTTGCCTCTTTTTGTGTGTTTAAGAGTGCCTTATCTCCATTCCCGATACATTCTCAAGAGACACGCTCTAAGAGTAGACAAATTATCTGCTTATTATTGTTTGGATAACAGACATTCCTCATCCAATTAGTTTTACCTTTGTAAATAGCTGAACTCTCAGTTCAAAGAATATAAATAAGTTAACCCATATTTTTGAAATATGAATTCTAGGCTAACCTCATGCTTTTTTATATTAGTTTCTTCAATTGACAGTTGGAAGGGAAAATCATCTATACCAACCTCTTTGTTTTACAGTTAAAGAATCTGAAGTTCAGAGAGATTGAATAAAGTTAAAGAAGGAGCAAGTAGCAGAGCTGGGATTCACCTATGGGTCCTTGATTCCAAAATTAGCAATCTCTCCATAACATGATGTTGCCTTTATTTGTGAGGGTGAGTATTCCCCTCCCCCTCAATCTAAGTAAAGGTCTATTAAAGATCTCTATTAAATTTCATCTGGCCAATCATCCTAACCTATCAGGAACTTTTTTTGGGGGTCTTCATTCCATTAACCAATTTGTTACTTGTCTTCTTTAAGACATCTGCAAATCTGAAGCCCTTGTAGTTTTTTCCCAAGTCACTGGGCACAAGTTCTGCACATTCCAGAGCTAATCTTTGGGACATGACACTAATGAATTATATCCAAGTTGTCCTCACACTATTAGTAGACTCACTGGATTAAGTCAGTTCTGAATTTACCAAACTTTATCAAAATCTAGTCTGTTTTTCTCTATCTTATCAATAAATATAACAAAAATGACTATCATATACTTGCAAAAATCCTAGGTATATCTACAGCATTGCCAGTTCTGCTAATTTAACAACCCTATGGAAAAAAATAACAAAATCAGTATAATGTGGGATGTTTTGTAGGCTTTACTTTAATGTCAACAACTCATAACTTCAGTATTATATCCTAGAAATTTTTAAAGAATTAAAGATGAGTTCACCAGTTTTCAGTGAAAAGCTCTCTTCCTTCTTCCCTTTTTTGAAATTACTTGCCCTTCTCCAGCCCTGTGGTCCGCTTCCTGTTCTCAGCAATCCCATTCATCATTTCTTTCAGTACCCTGGTATTTAAATTTTCTGGGTCTGGAGATTTGAACTCATAAAAGGCAGTAAATAAGGAGGTCTTTTATAATCACTTTACTTATCCTTGGTTTAAACTTCCTACTAATTATTTTTGCTATATTTTCCTCAGTCTACAGATTCCGCTCTTTGGCAAGGAAAACAAAGGAAAAACGAGAGTTAAGTAGTTCTTTTTCTGTTATCATCATTCCATTCACCTAAATATGTGGTCTTATCAGTTCTTTGATCTTCTCATGCTCAAAATGGCTTAAAAAGCTCTGTTTAATTGTCCTTCCTATTCACAGCAAGGCAAGTCTCCTTCTTAACTTACACTTTGTGACTTTATTATTAAAAACTATGCCAGTCTTTTGTACAAATCCTTAATTATCTGACTTTGCTTCCTAAAACTCTAGTCCAGTTCCCTCTGCAATCACAATAATCTAATCTTTTTAGACTCTTTTCTTCCTCAATACTATTGTTTCTCTTTGTATTTTCAGAATGTCATTCTTAAGAGCTTTCTCCCTTTTTTGCACTGACTTGTCCTATAGAATTTTAGCTCTGATGATCTTATCTACCTTTTCCCCTGAACTCTTTGAAATCCACTCTCCCAAAATCTACAGTGTAATCAGACAGTGCCTACTCTTCTTTTCATTCTCTTTCATTCATTCCAACATAGAATGGTAGGTTTTCTTCAATGCTCCAATTGTTTCTACTTCAGCTGGTTGGTCAGGAGCATGGCCACAATACAAGATATTCTGGTTGTTTCTTGTGCCTTCTAAATTGGGAAATTATTGGGGTAAGTTAAAATGTTCAGATTATTTTTCTTTTGGCAGAGAGCTTTAGCAGGTATCCAGATAGATGTCTTCATGCCAAATTTTTTATCTCTTTTCTGAACTTCTTCTATTATTCTCTTCAGTTCAGATGTTCTACTATAGTATAATGTTGTCATAATAATATTGTTACCATTTTATCCTCCACTGTCTCTAGCACAACAGCTTCACTCCTCCTTCCTAGATATTTTTAGTACACGCATACACACACACACACAAACACACACACACATACAGACATGTATTATGAATGATAAAGTGTATATGTATGTACACAAAACCACATACATTTATGCATGCACACAGAGGTATAAATGTGTATATGTATATATTTTTATTTATTTATAAACTTATGTTATTTCTATTTATTTCTATTCATTCTTTCATATTTTTTATTCATTTTATTCCTTTTGAACAGATCAAGTTATGTACACTGTTTCAAAAGACTCATCAAGTTTTGGCCTTTTGCTTGGTTAGTACTCTTTCTCTCCAGCACACAAACATACACTCTTTTTTTTCCAGTGCAAGATAACTAATCTTAGAACTGCATCTTTCAGATATATGGTAGTTGAAAGGGTTCTCCCATCATTTGCCCTCAAATTCAATAGTAGAATGATTATGCTAGACCTAGAGATACTCAAAAGCACACCAGCCTTTACCCTGTCTGACAGTCACTATTCCTATGCTTATAAAATCTAGATTCACTCAAAAGACATTAGTATTCTGTGTTCAGAATCCCAGGTTCCCCACACTGCCATATCTTACTTTCACTCTTCCTCTTAGACACCGCCCTGATTCCCAGTCATGCTATGTATCCTCACTCTCCGACTCAAACCACTAATAACTCAATCACTCTGACCACAATCCCAACTGTGCCCATACTCAAGTTCCCCACACACTTAATACTTTGCTCTTAACACACCCCATCACAAACACCTCGTGGCTAAGTTTCCTACCGCCACATGAAACATACATTCACTCGCCATGACACTGCCTAAACAGCAGGGGAATTTTTGAGCCTAAGGAACAGCTGCAGGCAGCTGCATTCTCTGCTGCCTTTCTTGCACAGCTGTTTGCATTTCAACTTGGGCATCCCCAGAGTCTAATGGTATACCCTTCCAGGCATGAGCCGATCCTACCAAATCTCAGTGATATCTGAGGCCTAACTTGCCTTGTGTGAGTATCTTTTGTTCATCTCGGTTATTATCCCTACTTTGTGCACTAGAGTATAGACATCTGAGACCATGTGTTTTCTTGGATGTTTGTCTCTTGTGAATTACTGCTTCTCTTCTCTGCTATTATTCTTCCTCTGTTGTACTTGCTACTCTCTCTGGTTTCTGGCTTAGTAGATGTGTGTGTGTGTGTGTGTGTGTGTGTGTGTGTGTGTGTGTATACATATAGTTATATACATATATACATACACACACATATATAGCCAATGTTATTCTTCCTTTTCCCTTTTCAAGCCTTCTTGATCACATACACAAGACTTCAGGCAAATGTTTTTTGCCAGTCTTCATTAGACACACTCTATCCCTGGCTAAGAGCCTAGTCATTCCTATATTTTAAGTCATGGTCCAGAAAAATATTAATAAAAAAACCTGACATTTATATAATGCTTTGCAGTTTACAAAGTACTTTACATGAATTTTTCCATTCCAAAGCTGATTCTCAGACACCAACTTCTTAACCAGTTGTTCACTTCCCAAATCCACCTCTTTCTTCTGAATTCCCTACCTTCAATTGGCAGCAGTGATTAAAATACCATGTATGCCCCTAAAGCTTAAATTTCTAGACCAGGATTTCATAATCCCTTACAATGCTTTCCTTCTGGTAGTATCATTTGTCCACAGAAGAGTCAGCAGGAGTGGGTAATGATCTTCAGGTCTGACAAATCTCGACAAATTCTCTGATACATCCTGCCTGAACATACCAGTAAGAAAGTAGCTTTCTCTAATTTTGCTCATATTGACAACTGTCTCCCTCACCCTCACACAAGAGTCCTAACGGTATGTACTGTAAATACTCACTTATTCATCAATTTGACAAATATTTATTATTCAACTATTATGTGAAGAACACTGTGCTGGCAGAGAGAGGAAGTTAAGCTACGACGACTTCTTGCCTTGCTGAAACTTATAGTCTAATACAGAAGTAAGACCAAGACAACTTTAATACATAATATATTAGCCCTGGTTTAACAGGGCTAATTTTCAGTAGATACATTGTTGATCCAAGAGTGAGGAAGACTGAAGTATGACTATGACAATAAGCTATATATAACTGATAAACTTTGTTGGTGGAAGGAATTCTCATTCCAATGAAATCACAGGACCTAAAGTATTTACAAATGAAGAAACTGAACCTTCAGAGTGAAAGATCCTGTTCAAGTTGCTACAGTTCAGATTCTAATGTTTTGTAGCTAGAAAGGCTCTTAGATACCATCTAATCCAGGCCCTCCTTCTTATAGAAGAAGTTGAAAATAACCTACCAAATGGAAGGGAAGGTAGTGTCATATCTAATATTCAAATTCAAGTCCTCTGTTGTACTTGCTACTCTCTCTGGTTTCTGGCTTAGTAGGTTGTGTGTGTGTGTGTGTGTGTGTGTGTGTGTGTGTGTGTGTGTGTGTGTGTGTCTGTGTGTGTGTGTCTGCATTAACTCACTTGTCAGATTGGGAAATCAAAGTTTGATCTATTAGTATCTTTTCCAGGAACACCTTGCTTGTTACTTTGTCATGGGGCACAATATCCCCATCATTAAACTTTGTGTTTCAGTTTCCAAAGTTATTTTACATGGATTCTCTTTTTTGATCTCACTAGATCCCTTTGAGAATGCAGATGCTATGGTTTTATGTTTAAAGGGTCCCTGTACACTGAGTTGAGCTTGGTTGCTACACAAAACCTGTAAACAAACCAGGAAAGAATAACAAGGAGGGGAAGACGGCAGAATAAAAGATGGGGTATTTTGAGTTTGTGAGGGAAGGACAAAATAACTAACATTATGAATATTATAAATTAACATTATAAATAACCAACAATGAAATGCTCCAATAAAGACAATGTTGTGGCACTAACTTACCAAGTAGAATTGGAAAATTTGCACAACAATAAAAAATTCGATTAAATGCACATTTACACTTATACTTACAATATAGTTGCTATGCTTATTATTTGGAGAAACCATTTGAAATTTTTGCCTCAAGCCTCCTCATCTATAAAATGGGAATAATAAGGTTTGCATAGGCAGGATTGTGATGAGGAAGACATTTTTTGAAGAATTTACTCTTTAAATAAAATCCTAATGCAGTATAGCAGTGTCTACCATTAAAAAAAATTTTCTTGTGACTTGAATTCTAGTTCTGTCTCTGGCATTAACTTGTTGATTGGACAATTAATCTTGGGTGAGTCACTTAAGAAAATTCAATTTGACTCACATTTACATACAGAGTATAGGACACAAGGGCATACAAAAATGACTCAGGGTAATGGGCAGTTAGATGGCATGGCAGATAGAGTAATAAATCTAGAGTCATAAAGACCTGAAGTCAAATCTGATCTCAGATACTTAGTAATTGGGTGATTCTAGGTAAATCACTTAATCTTGCTTGCCTTAATTTCCTCAACTGTAAAATGAACTGGAGAAGGAAATAGCAAAGCATGCCAGTATCTCTGCCAAGAAAACTGCAAATAGAGTTACAGAGTCAGATGTGACTGAAAAAGGTCAACAGAAATCATTTAATTCAACCCTCTAATTTGACATAGAACTAGACTGAGACCCAGGAAGGGAAAGGCAGTTTGCCTAAAATCACACAGCTAATGAGTAGGGGATTCAGGAAAACTCTTCTTCTTTCTGTTTTTTCCCCCAAATTTAGCCGTGGAATGAACCCCTTAAACTAGAAAAAAGATTGAAAGAAAAAAGAGAAGAAATAATACAATATATGTTATTCTTTGGTAACAATGGCTTAAGGAAAAGTTGCTTGGGAAGAGGGGGGTTACTTTGGGAATTTATGTGGGAGTAAGTGTGGTAGAGTGGAAAGAGCCCTGGGCTTCTCACCTAAATTAAGAGGTCTGCATTCTAACAAAGCTTAACTATATCATTAATCATTTGTATCATCTTTGACTCTGGCCCTCCATTTCTCACTACTTAAACATCCATTACCTTAATTCAGGCTCTGATCCCCTCTCACCAGGACTATTATTACAAGAGCCTTTTAATTGGTCTTTCTGGCCTTGCTTCTTTCCTCCCCTGCCCCCAAATGTCAAAATTCTTTAAACACAAAGTCTTACCACATCGCTCCTTACCTCAAAGAATTCCATTAGCACCCTAGTGCCTCTAGGATAAAATTTAAGCTCCTCTCTTTGGCTTTTAAATTTTTTTCATAACCTGCCAGCAATCTGCTTTTTCCAGCTATTCTACATGAATTCCTTTTGTGCCCTATGGTCCAGCCTTCTTAGACCTCACATATAATTCCCTATCTCCTATTTCAATGCCTTTAACAATGACTATATCTAGTAGTTGAATGTACTGTTTTCTCTCCTTTGCTTAACAAAGTATCTTTTTTAAGAGTCAGTTTCTGACCTCAGAAACTTAATAACTGCCTGGCTATGTGACCTTGGTCAAGTCATTTAACCCCATTGTCTTAAAAAATAAAGCCAGCTTCAACTCCAGCTTTTATCAATCAACTAATCAATCAATAAGCATTGATTAATACTCATTCTATGCTGGGGGTGCTGTGCTAGATTCTAAGGATACAAATAAATTGAAAGAAATAATCCCTATGGACAAGGAGATTTCATAAGAATATTTTTCTGACTCTCTGGTCACTAAAGCCCTTTCTCCCTAAACTTGTCTAACTTTTTGTTTATCTTGTATTTATTCCATAATACTTACACATGTATTTGTTGTCTTCCTCATTAAATATAAGGCCTTTAAAGGGATTGTTCCATTTTAATCTTTCTATTCTCCAGTGCCTAATAAATGCTTATTAGTTGATGTTATATCAAAAATGACACTGATGAAAATTATTTAATCTGCCTCAGTTTCAACTTTCTAAAATGGGAATAACAGCACCTCCCTCACAGGGTTGTGAGAATCAAACAAGATATTTTTAAGAATGCTTGGTACTAATACATTGTAATTACTTAATAAATGCTTAGTCCCTTTCCTTCCTTTCCCTGGAAAATATTCTTCTACTTCCCAATGTATGGGTCTGTGTTTCTGCTGGTATTCTCAATCCATCCTTGATCTTCAAGAACACAAATAAATAAGGGTGGACGCTGATGTCCTCTTTACCCCCCACATCTCTTTTACAAGACTTCACACATAGTTCCAATGGTCTCTGCTTATTTGCTATGCCTGATCTGTCCCTTGTGAAATAGAAACATATAAGGGGTGGGCAGGTGGGTAAAAAAACCTGAATGATAGAAAAGAGAGATTCTTGTTCAAGTTTGCATTTCTCATTATTTCTTCAACTCATCTCAAGTTCCTTTTCTTTAGAAACCACCTTGTGTCATTTATGGAGTCTCTCTTCATGCTCCCCTTGACACTCTTCTAGCTTATAACCCTTACCAGCAACAAATTCCATGTCAGTCACCCTCTACATGAAATATGTGTACTCCAGTTTGGGGGTCACCTCTTTCCTAGTCACCCCACCCTTTCCCCCCAAGTCACAAAAGTACAATCAATTCTCTCTGTCCTCATTTTAAAAAATACACGAAGATCAGGTTAGAGATGCTGTCCCTTGCTGGCAAACCCCCCCTTAATGTTCCCACAGGTCGGGCTCCTCCTTCCTCAAAATGAACCTCCCCTCCCAACAGCTGCAGGGAGGGAGACCCTTCTAAAGTAATGCAACTAATTGAGCTGTGCTCTGACTAAGCTTGTTACAGTGTTTGCTTTAGAGTAAGCTTTTGCCCCACACTTCAACCCAGAATACTATTGCCTTCTCTCCCCATTCTGCTACCTTCGGGTTCTCCCTTTCCTTCTAGGGCTACCCACTGTTGTAAAAGCTGAAGAAAATTTTTCCATTGTAACTTCCAGTGCTCTGCTCCCTACAACTACAGACATTCCTCTTCCTCTCCCCAACCCCTTTTTTCCTCCCCAACACAAACTCTGATGCTTGACTCTTAACCAACACTATGCAGGGCCAAGTATGTTTCTGCTATCTTAATTATGGTCTTAAGAAAACATTTGCTATAGTAGGAGTGACTTAGTTAGACAAGTTTAAGAAATTCACTGACCATCAGGAAGAAATCTCTTTGAAATGCTAGGATCAGCTACAGTGCAAAGAAAACTAAAAGTTTTCTTGTAAAAGAAAAAGAAAAAAATAGAAAGTCATCTATCTGGAATAGTTGAGATGCAGTGCAATGAAGAAGATGACCTTTCTATCCTTAAGAGAATCTTGGCTAAGTCATAACCATCTTCTAGAAAAGCATTTTTAAAAGCCCATCTTTAAATTTCTCAATTTCTGTAATTGAAAGATCAAGACCAGTTTAGTACAGGTGTTAAGGCAAACTATCAAAAATTGAACTCTCAACTCTAATGACTTAACAAAATATGTTCCCTCAAAAGTCTCACTTTGTTGGCATCCAAAAAGAGATTTGTTTCAGAAGGAAAAGGTTATGGTGGTAAATTAGGGCAGTGGGGAGACTTAGAACTATCATGTTTTATCCTTAGAGTTTTATTGCCAACCCACTTGACTTCAAGGAACTAACTCTCCCATGACTTCTGATCTTGAACTGGTTGTGGCCTATTTGTTGACTCACCTATGGAACACAGTTCTTGCCAAGCCTATGTTCAGTACTGGGGTGTGTTAACATCCTGAAAGAACTTATGAACTATCAAATGTAGCTATCATTCCTCTTTCAAGAAGAGAAAGGTCCAAAGGAAGTCTTTATTTTGTAAACAGAAAAGTTGGGGAAACAGGTAAAGGTGAATGCTTTGCTAAAAGTTCATGCAATTAGTTGCGTAGCTAGGATTAAAAGTTGTATTATCTTATAGCAGAGGAAATATGAGGCAGAGAAAAAATGTTCTATAATTAACCTATTTCTTTCTGCGCTGACTTTATACCATCATTGATCTCCATCCCATGATCAATTTGAAATTGAAACAATTTGAAAGCCACACCTATGCCCATTGTCTATCTTCCAGAAACTACTTGAATACACTAAGTTGACCCCTTTAGAACATGCACAATATATAAGTTACCTACTCCTTAATTCTTCCCTGGCACTGCCCTAATTCCTCCCTTATCCCTTTTCCAACACATAATACCCTGCTCTCCTACATAAATCCTGGGCTTTTCCCCTACTAGTTACAACACCCTTGCAACTGTCCTTAATTTTCTCTCTTTTTGCTGTTCTTTCTTTATGTTTATCAGTTCAATTACAGCACAAGAAGAGATCTAATTTTTTCAGTCAAAAATACCAAGATCCAGAGAGAATGCTACTTGGCTAAGATCCCAAGGTAAATAACAAAGCAGGGATTTATATGCAGATCCTCTGGTATCAAATCATCTTATTATCTCCCTTGCCATGAATCTCTAGTTTTCATATAGTCTAGTCTCTAACCTGGATAACACAAAAAACCTAGTTTAGGCAGTCATCTTTAAATCTTGCCTTAGAAGAAAAGGACAAAAGGATAAAATTAGAGGAGCTAGTGAAAATGACTTTTAATTTAAGTTCCAAGTATAACAAATACATACAATTCACCTGAAGTTGGAACTTTATTTAAAACTGCCAAGCCTGCTTTTATTTCCACTTCTGACACACTTGTGTCACTATGGGCAAGAAAATGAAATAATTCCTGTTTCATAGGACTGTTGTTTAAGAAAAATCATTTATGAAGACACTGTTATTAATCAGACCTGTGATTTCATCAATGTAGGAAGCTCTTGGTGAAGAACTCCCTCTATCAATGCAGATCTCAGCCCTTACTCTGTAATTATAGGAGTAACAGAATAGAGAAGATAAAAGACTTGCACATGGGCCACTGAGTTCATCAGTATTTGCCAGAGGGAGAGCCTGATAATACTGAGGTTATTTTTCTATCTGCTATGCAATCCAACCCAATCCAATAAACATTTAAAAAAATATTGCTCATCTTTCCTGCTATGATGATTATTCTTCAAAATTTCAAAGAACTCATTAACTTATGGATGTAAGTAATCACTCTAATGGTGCAGTACATAATTTATACAAGACTTTTCCCTTGGTGTGTTTTGTCTATAACCTTTCTCTAATAAAATTTTCCATTGATGATCTTCTTTATACCCTGCAGTTTTCTGAGAACCAGGAAAACATGTAGGACACTCAAGTGTCATTTCTTATTCTCTGTACAAAATGGACCTTTTTTTGATTAGATTAAAAAAAATTTGAATGGCATCTTTCATTCCATTTCCATATGCCTACCTTTGCTCAACATATTTTTCTCTATTTTTCTTTGTATCACCTCCAATTTTGATCCTTCAGACTGCTGTTCCACAATCTGTAGTTATATACTATAATCAGAATGAATGAAATGAAAAAAATTATTAAACACTTATTAAGTGCTAAGCCCTGTGCTAAGCACTGAGGATACTGAAGACACTGGCTATTTTGGCAGGCACTCAGCTATTGAGGCAGAAGGATTAGCAGATAGAGACCCAGGGAGAAACATTTCAGTTGGATTGTGCCAAGTTCTTTTCACAATCAAAATGTATTCTTGCCATCAAGATACTCACCAACAACTGCTGCACAATTATACTAATATCCCATGTCCTCTACATTTACTGTTGCTTTTATAATTCAGGAAGAGCTAATAATACATAGAATTGGGAGGAATAGAATCATATGGGAAGTAGTAGTCCAGACAGTAGATAGCAATGTTTGTCTAAAATCTCTTTCACATATAGTTGAAGTTAATGGGAAAGAGGGAGACAACCCTGATGAAAATAGCAAGCCACATGCCTTCTATTGACCAGCATTAGACAATCTTAAGAAGGCATTTCAGTTAGCTCTTTGGCATCTATTAATTGGTTACTCTATTTGAGACACCATTCTAACCATTAAGGATATGAAGAAAGTCAAAAGTCTATCCCTTAAGGACTATGCTGAAGGAGTTAAATTTTAATAAGGGAAATATGATCAAACAACTACAAACATCCAAAATATAGAGAAAATAAATTGGAGGTAGTCTCAGAAGGAAGACATTAGTATTGGAGGAGATGAAGAAAGGCTTCTGAACAATGTAAAATTTGAACCAAGATGGTAGAGATGAGGAGGGAGACTATACTAAATATAGGGGACAGCCACTGAAAAAGCACTGAGACAGGAGACTGTATGCTGTTTGAGGAACTGAAAAAAGGTGACTATGGAATAGGTGGGCAGAAGGAAAGCACTAGGCTATGAAGGATTTTTAAGGTCAATTAGAGGATTTTATATTTGATATTGGAAGTAACAAGGAATCATTGTAGTTTAATAAGATAATTTAACAATAATATAGCCTACTTCCTAATTTTACATTTGAAAAACTATACCCCAAACAGTTTAGTGCCTTGCCCAGAGTGACACTGACTGCTACTGACAAAGCAAAAAAAAAACCCAGAACCTTTACCACTAGATTCCTTGTCTGATGCATTCCCCTGCATTGACTTTAAAATTAGCACAGGGATTCCCTAGGGTGGCACAGTATTAGGAATCTATTAATAGAACTGAAGTCAAATCCTTGCTCTTCCACTTACTAATTGTGTGATGTATTATTAGAATTGAAGTCAACTTCTAATCAAGATGGCAGAGAGAAGACAGGCACTGTACTAAGGTCTCCTGATTTCCCCTCCAAAATAACATGAAAGAAAGCTCTTAACAGAAATTTGATTGACAAAACCCACAATGAGAAGCTAGGAGAAGAGCTCCTACCAAAAAGTCTGTCTCACGGGACTGTGGGAGAACTAGGAAAGGAGAGCCAGCAGGGGCAGGGTGAAGCCAGAGGAGCAGCCTTAGCTGTAGAGGCTTTGGTGAGTGGTAGGTCTGAGGATGAACTTTAGCCGTGGAATCTTTGGCTGGAGGAGTGGAGATCTGGTGAGTTCCAGCAGGGCTGGAGGGCAAATCCCAGCACAGAATTGTATTTTTTTGGCTTTGCCAGTAGCAGTCAGTGTAACTCTGGGCAAGGCACTAAATAAACTGTTTGGGGCATAGTTTTTCAAATGTAAAATTAGGAAGTAGGCTATATTATTCTTAAATTATCTTATTAAACTACAATGATTCCTTGTCTCTTCCAATATCAATCCCAGAGCACAGCTGGATATCGACCAAATGGACTTCGGGGCCCTGAGTTCCATACTTCTAGCAGAGCCCTCTTTTTTTTTTAGGATTTTGCAAGGCAAATGGAGTTAAGTGACTTGCCCAAGGTCAGACAGATAGACAATTGTTAAGTGTCTCAGGTCAGATTTGAACTCAGGTACTCCTGACACCAGGGCCAGTGCTCTTATTCACTGCACAACCTAGCCACCCCCAGAGCCCTCTTCCCAGAACAAACAGTAATAGACTTCCCCCATGCCCTCAGACTCAAGTGTGGGCAGTAGAGCTCCCTCAGATGAAAGAGAGATTAACTACTTCCCCCAGGACTCAGACCACATTGTTCAAGGACAATTCAGAAACTCCTGCTGCCCCTCACTCCAGTCCCAGGGAGAAGGCCTCAAACACTCCAGAGAAAGCAACCAGCATCCTGTACTGGCTGACCCACTTGGAGTTACTAAGCCAAGTGAACAAAGCCTCCAGGGTTTTCAAAAGCAAACCCCTGAGAGCCAGCCCCTCCTCCAACACCAGATCCTAAGAAAATGAAGAAAGGCCATTGGAAAGGGAAGACCATTGAGAATTACTTTGAAGACACAAATCCTAACCCAGAGAGATGTAGAATTTCCAAGGAGAATATGAATTGGTCTCTGGCAAAGAAAAACTTCCTAGAAGAAATCATGAAGGAGTTTAAAAATCAATTGGGAAAAACTGGGGAAAGAAACAAGAGAAATTTAATACCTTGCAAGAGAAAATTAGCATCTCTCAACAAGAAAGCAAATGCTTGGAAAATATACTTGGACAAATGCAAATGAAGAAAATTCTTCTCTTAAAAAAAGAATGGAATCTGGCTAGATCAACATTAAAGGTTTGAAGGACCTGGAATGAGATATTCTGAAGAGCAAGGGAGCTTTAAATGCATCCAAAAATCCATTAACCGGTAAAACTGAGCCTTCTCTTCCAGAGGAAAAGATGGACATTTAGCAAAATGGAGACTTATAACATTTCCTGATGAAAAGACCAGAGCTAAAGAGAAAATCTGGACATCAAACAGCAGACTCAAGAGACACATGAAAAGGTAAAAGAAAAAAAGGGTAAAGGGGAAAAAACATGCTGTCCAATAAAATGAAATTGGATATATTCCCACCTGGGAGGAAGATTCTCATAACTCTTGAGAACTGTATATCTATTAGAATATACTTAGCCAGCAGTGATGGACACTCATGACTTTTCTGTGACTCAGTTAGAATGATTTCAAAACAATAACTCCTTAAAAAGGGGGACAGTAAGGAGATAGAGGAGATCGAATGGGGTAAATCTCGTTACCTTAAGAGGTACAAAGGACCTATTGCAATTGAGGGGAGGAAGGGAGGAAGTGAGAACTGCCTGAATCTTAGGCTCATCAGATTTGGCTTAAAGTTAACATACATATACTCAGTTAAGATAAGAAACTTATCTTACCTTTCAAGTATTGAAAGGGGGAAAGGGGAGAGGGGAGGAAAAGGGGAACCAACAGAAGGAAGGGAAGGAAGAAGGGGCAAAGGAAAAGGGGGTGGGAAGTTGGATATAGGAGGACAAACATACTGAAGGTGATGGTATTCAGAAACAAAATACTGGGGAACATGGATAAGGTGAAAAAATGAGAAAAATGCAATCAGAGGGAATATAGCATGGAGGGCAATAAAGAGTAATTATAACTTTGAATGTAAATGGGATGAACTCTCCATTAAAATGTAAGTGAATAGCAGAGTGGATTAAAAAAACAGAATCCTACAATATGCTGCTTACAATAAACTCATTTGAAGCAAAGAGCTACATAGAGAGTAAAGGTAAAAGGTTGGAGAAAAAATATTTTGCTTCAGCTGAAGTGAAAAAAGCAGGGGCAGTAATCCTTATCTCAGACAAAGCAGCTGCAGAAACAGATATTGTTTGTTTGTTTTTTAGATTTTTTGCAAGGCAATGGGGTTAAGTGGCTTGCCCAAGGCCAAACAGCTAGGTAATTATTAAGTGTCTGAGGCCAGATTTGAACTCAGGTACTCCTGACTCCAGGACTGGTGCTCTATCCACTGTGCCATCTAGCCACCCCCAAAACAGATAGTTAAAAAAAGATAAAGAAGGAAACTATAATATCCTAAAAAGCACCATAGACAATAAAGTAATTTCAATGCTAAATATGTATATACCCAATGGTATAGCATCCAAATTCTTAGAGGAAAAGTTGAAGGAGTTACAGGGAGACATAGACAGCAAAACTCTACTAATGGGAGAACTTAACCTCCTGCTCTCAGATTTAAATAAATCTAATCATAAAAGAAACAAGAAGGAAGAAGGTAAATAGATTGTTAGAAAACCTAGACATGATAGACTTATGGAGGAAATTGAATAGGAATAGAAAGGGCTGTACTTTTTTTTTTCTGCAGTAAATGGCATCTACACAAATACTGACCATATACTAGGGTATCAAAACCTAATAATCAATTGCAGAAAGGCAGAAATAGTGAATACACCTTTATCAGATCATAATGAATAAAAATCACATGCAATATTGGGCCAGGGAGATATAGACTCAAAAGTAATTGGAACCTAAATAACCTCATTTTAAAGAATGAGTGGATCAAGCAACAAATTATAGAAAGAATTGATTATTTCATCCTAGATAATGACAATAATGAAACAACATACCAAAACCTATGGGATACACTCAAGGTGACTGTCAGGGGATATATTATATCTTTAAATGCTTACATGAATAAATTAGAGAAAGAAGAAATCAATGAACTAAATATACAACTAAAAATTAGAGAAAGAACAAATTAACCCCCCCAATTAAATCCCAAATTAGAAATTCCAAAAATTAAAGGAGAAATTACTAAAATCAAAAGCAAGAAAATATTGAACTAATAAATAAAACAAAGAGTTGGTTTTATTGAAAAAACCAATAAAATTGATAAACCTCTGGTCTATTTGATTAAAAAAAAAGAAAGAATAAAACGAGATTGCTGGTATCATAAAAAAAGTGATCTTACCACCAATGAAGAGGAAATCAAAGTAATAATTCAGAATTATTTTGTCTAATTCTATGTCAATAAATTTGATCATCTAAGTGAAATGGATGATTATTTATAAAATATAAGTTGCCCAGGTTAAATGAAGAGGAAATTAAATACCTAAATAATCCTATCTCAGAAAAAAAATTCAACAAGCCATTATTGAACTCCCTAAACAAAATCTCCAGGGCCAGATGGATTCACAAGTGAATTTTATCAAACATTTAAGGAAGAATTGGTTCCAATGCTATATAAACTCTTTGGAAAAATAGGTGACGATGGAACTATGATACCAATATAGTGCTGATATCTAAAGCAGGAAGAGTTAAAACAGAGAAAGAAAATTATAGACCTATCTCCCTGATGAATATAGATGCAAAAATTTTGCAAAACAATTACAACAAATTATCACTAGGATAATACACTATGACCAAGTAGGATTTTTATCAGGAATGCAGGGTTGGTTCAATATTAGGAAAACTGTTAATATAATTAATTATATCAATAATAAACCTATCAGAAATCATATGATTGTATCAATAGATGCTGAAAAAAGCTTGTGACAAAATACAGCACCCATTCCTACTGAAAATACTAGAGCATAGGAATAAATGGATTATTCCTTTAGAATAATAAGCAGTATCAAAAACAAAACAAAACAAAAAAAGGGGGGCAGCTAGGTGGCATAGTGGATAAAGCACTGGCCTTGGAGTCAGGAGTACCTGAGTTCAAATCCGGTCTCAGATACTTAGTAATTACCTAGCTGTTTGGCCTTGGGCAAGCCACTTAACCCTGTTTGCCTTGCAAAAAACCTAAAAACAAAACAAAACAAAACAACAGAACAATAAGCAGTATCTACCTGAAATCATCAACAAGCATTATATGCACCAGTCAGAAGCCAGAGGTATTTCCAGTAAGATCAGGGGTGAAAGGAGGATGCCCATTATCACCACTACTATTTAATATTGTATTAGAAATGTTAACTCCAGCAATAAGAGAAGAAAAAGAAATTGAAGGGATTAAAACTGGGAAAGAAGAGACAAAGCTCTCACTCTTTGCAGATGACATGATGGTATACCTAGAGAATCTCAAAAAGTCATCTAAAAAATTACTAGAAATAATTAGCAACTTTAGGAAAGTCACAGGATATAAACCCTCATAAATCCTCAACATTGCTAAATATGACTAGCAAAATGCAGCAGAAAGAGCTAGAAAGAGAAATCCCATTCAAAGTAACATCAGACAATACAAAATACCTGGAAGTCTTCCTGCCAAGGCATACTCAGAAATTTTTTTAAAACAACTACAAAACATTTCTCACACAAATAAAATCAAATATCAACTGCACATGGATAGGCCGAGATAATATAATAAAAATGACAATTCTACCAAAATTAAACTTGTTTTGTGCCACTACCAATCAAAATTCCAAAAATTTATTTTAATAAGTTAGAAAAAATTGTAAATAAATTCATATGGAGAAATGAAAAGTCAAGAATTTCCAGGGATTTAATGAAAAAAAGTATAAAAGAAGGTAGCTTAGCCCTACCAGATCTAAAATTATATTTTAAAGCATCAGTCATCAAAACTGTCTGGTATTGGCCCAGAAATGGAGTGGTGGATCAGTGGAATAGACTAGGTGCAATAACATGAAATGATTATAGTAACCTGTTGTCTAATAAACCTGAAGAGTTCAGCTATTGGGATAAAAACTCTCTCTTAGATAAAAACTGTTGGGGAAATTAGAAGTTAGCATGGCAGAACCAAACTTGGATTAGACCAGCATCTTACACCCTATATCAAGATAAGATCAAAATGGATACAGGATTTAGACATAAAAAACCAATATTATAAGCAAACTAGGAGATCCAGGAATAGTTTATCAGTCAGATCTATAGAAAGGGAAGCACCTTATAACCAAGGAAGAGACGGAGAACATCATTAAAAACAAACTAGATAATTTTGATTACATTAAATTAAAAAACTTTTGCACAGACAAAACCACTGTAACCAAGATCAAAAGAAATGTAGTAAATTGGGAAACAATTTTTACAACTAGTATTTCTGACACAGGACTCATTTCTAAAATATACAGAGAACTGAAGCAATTTTTTTTTAAATGAGCCATTCCCTAATTGAGAAATGGTCAAAGAATGTGCAAAGGCAATTTACAGATGAGGAAATCAAAGTTATCTAGAGTCATATGAAAAATTGCTCTAAATCATTACTGATTAGAGAAATGAAAATTAAAACGTTTCTAAGGTATGACCTCACACTTCTCAGATTGGTCAACATGACCAGAAAGGACAATGAGCAATGTTGGAAGGGATGTGGGAAATCTAGAACACTAATATATTGTTGGTGGAACTATGAACTCATCCAAACTTTCTAGAGAGCAATTTTGAATTACACCCAAAGGGCAACAAAAATGTGCATACCTTTGATCTAGCAATACCACTACTGGGTATATACACTGTAGAGATTATGGAAAAAGGATAAAAACACCACTTGTGACTAGATTACCTGTCAGATCTATGGAAAGGGAAGCAGTTTATGACTAAGGAAGAGATGGAGAACATCAGTAAAAACAAACTAGATGACTTCGATTACATTAAATTACAAAGCTTTTGCACAGATGAAACCACTGTAACCAAGATCAAAAGAAACATAGTAAATTGGGAAACAATCTTTACAACTAATGTTTCTGACAAAGGACTCATTTCTAAAATATACAGAGAACTGAGTCACATTTAAAAAAAAAGCCATTCCCCAGTGGACAAATGGTCAAAGGATATGCAAAGGTAATTTACAGATGAGGAGAGCAAAGCAATTCATAGTCATATGAAAAATTGCTCTAAATCAAGTAATATTAGAGAAATGAAAATTAAAGCTTCTCTGAGGTACCACCTCATACCTCTCAGACTGGCCAATATGACCAGAAAGGATAAAAATCATTGCTGGAAGGATTGTGGGAAATCTGGGACACTATTACATTGTTGGTGGATCTGTGAACTCATCCAACCTTTCTGGAGAACAATTTGGAACTATACCCAAAGGGCAACAACAATGTGCATACCCTTTGTTTGATCCAGCATTACCACTATTGGGTCTATACCCTGAAGAGATGATGAAAAGGGGAAAAAACATCACTTGTACAAAAATATTCATAGCAGCCCTGACTTACTCATTCCATGAGTGTAACAATCAGGGAAAATTTGGGGGGCTGTCTGCAATGGAGAATAACATCTGTATCCAGATAAAGAACCATGGAGTTTGAACAAAGTTCAAGGACTATTCCCTTTAATTTAGAAAAAAAACTGATATCTTATTGTCTGATCTTGTGATCTCTTATATTTTATGTTTCTTCCTTAAGGATATGATTTTTCTCTCATCACACTCAATTTGGATCAATTGTATACCATGGAAATAATGTAGAGACTGATAAATTGCTTTCCTGTGGGAGTGGGGGTGGGGGGAGGGAAGTAAGATGGGGGACAATTGTAAAACTTAAATAAAATCTTCAATTAAAAAAACAAAAAAAATCACTCGTAAAAATATTCATAGCAGCCCTGTTTGTGGTGGCAAAGAATTGGAAATTAGGTGAATATCCTTTACTTGGGGAATGGCTTAACAAACTGTGGTATATGTATGTCATGGAACACTATTGTTCTATTAGAAACCAAGAGGGATGGGAATTCAGGGAAGCCTTGAGGGATTTGCATGAATTGATGCTGAGTGACATGAGCAGAACCAGAAGAACATTGTACACTAACAGCAACACAGGGGTGATGATCAACCTTAACAGACTTTCTCATTCCATTAGTGCAACAATCAGGCACAATTTAGTATATCTGCGATGGAGATTACCATCTGTATCCAGAGAAAGAATTGTGGAGTTTGAACAAAGACCAAAGACTATTACCTTTAATTTAAAAAAAAAATTATCTTATTATATAATTTTTCTGTCTCTTACTTTATTTGTCTTCCTTAAGGATATGATTTCTTTCTCATCATATTCATCTTAGATCACTATATACTATGGAAACTTAAACTCACTAAATATATCCTATGGAAATTTAAAGACTAACAAACTGCCTTCGGTGGGGGGGTGGGGGGGGTGGAAGACAGCAAGATTAAGGGAAAAACTGTAAAGTTCAAAATAAATAAAATCTTTCTTTTCTAAAAAAAGAAGATAGCTGTTAAAAAAATTTGACTGATTTCACATTTTTGCTGATCAAGTCATTCTCAAGAGTCTTCTACAGCACCACAGATTTCCTTATAGTTTAACCCTCGCAACCTTCCATTGCTACTAAAAATAAATAAACAAACATTAAAAAAAAGAATTGAAGTCAAAACTTTGCTCTTCTATATATGTTAGTCGTGTGACCTTGTACTATCCACTTAACTTTTGTGGGACACAGTTTCTTCATATCATGAGATGAAAGAGATGATTTCTTTAAGTCTTTCATCCTAAAATTCTTAACAGGAAGGTAGTCAACCAACTTATTTAACCTACAGAACATTTATTAAGCATCTATTTTGTGTTTCTCCTCTATAATTTGCTGGCTAAAAAATAAAAATTAAATAATTTCTCTAGTGAAACTAACAAAAAAGTTAGCCTGTTCTCTTGTTGGACAGAACTATAATTGTTAGAATTTTTTTTTTCCTTTTGAACTCAGTTATATCTCCTATTGCTCCTATTTGCTAGTTCTACCTTTGTCCATACAGGGATATAAAAATTCAGAATGGCATTCAAAAACGGCCACCCCACTCTCCTACCACACTCCAGTTCAGTTCTGCAATTGAGGACTTCCTTTGTTTTTGAACATGAGCCTAGTGGCTAAGCAAAGAAAGAGCTTTAAAAGGTACATCAATATTAATGACATTAAGGAAAAAATAATAAGGATATATGAAAGGAAAACATGCTTGGTGATAGGTGTAGATGATGTATGGATCACTAACGAGCCAGCTGATGTGATATAATTGGGAGATGTGCTACCCTGGTATGGCACCAAGGCCAAGGTTTCATATTAGCAGTTACTCAGCAACACTACACTAATGAGTGGATTTTAACACCTTAGGGAAAATCTGAACCCAAGAACATGCAAAAATATGCCCACCATAGTGCTAGATAGAAAGGAAAACTGGATTTAAAGCTGGAAGGAATTTTAGAAATCATCTCACCTAACCTATCCCTTTTGTAGTAAGGAAACTGGCCCAGAGGGGAATTAACTTACCCAAGTTGAAACAGGTAGTAAGGAATGGAGATGTGATACAAACTGAGCATTTTCCAAATTCAGTCCTCCACTCCACCACATTAAAAATATTTATTGTAAATACTTCTTTTCTAACAGAAACTAAATTGATTATTTAGGATTAGAGCATGGCTAACCCTGATTAATAAATTCTGAATTTCCCTATGTCTGTTTTTTTCTTCTCTAAAATGACTAGATGCTCTCTGAGGTCTCTTCCAGAGCTGAAGCTATGTTCCTATGACAACAGACTACTATTGAAGACATTTCTTTTATAGGTTTTTATAAGGCAATGGGGTTAAGTGGCTTGCCCAAGGCCACACAGCTAGGTAATTATTAAGTGTCTGAGGTCAGATTTGAACTCAGGTACTCCTGACTCCAGGGGCCCTTGCTCTATCCACTGTGGCACCTAGCTTCCCCTGAAGACATTTTTCAATGGAAGTACTGGGTTTGTTTGGATTGGACATTTCAGTGAAACAGAAACAACTCCAAAACCTCAAGAAGGTATGAAGTCTCTAGGGTCCTGAGATATTTGTTTTGTACACAAATGTCAAACTCAAAACTCCCATGCTTCTGTTAAAGTTTGTTCAGTTGCAGAAGATGAAATATAACTAGAATTATAGGACATCTAAAGAGAGCCAACTATTTTGTTAAGGTAGGAGTTATAGATCTTAGAAAGCTGAGAATTCCATCTTCTTCTGGCATAAATTCAAGTTGGCAATATATGTTTGTATTTACACACATATAAATGCATATATGCACATAAGTATATATTTTAATCTTGATTCACAATTGAAATTATGCAGGGTATTTGTATTATGCCCATATTATTAGAATTGATCAAGATCGGAATTATTGGATTAAATGTTATATTACACCCGAGTTCAAATTTGGTCTCAGAATTACCTTGCTATGTGGCCTTGGGCAAGGCACTTAACCCATTGTCTAGCAAAAACTTAAAAAAAAAAGAAAAAGAAAGAAAAAGAAAAAAGTTATGTTACTATTGAATGCTTTACATACTGATGGCATTGGTCACTTATAGGATTGGGACCTGGAAAGAACCTTAGAAATCATTTTGTCTTATTTATTGTGAAACATACACAGAATTATAGGACATTCAAGGAGAACCAAATATTTTGTTAGGGTTAGGAGTTAAAAGTCTTAGAAAGTTACACTTGCCTCCACACTTAATTATTCTAAGGAAATTTCTCAATTTCCTAACATATTGAACTGTTAAGATTATAAAGAGTGAGAATTTGAATGCATTTACCAACTCCAAATTGAATATTCTTTTCAAAAATCAAAGTTCATTTATTTAGATGTAATTTATAATTTCCAAAACACTTTACTCACAGGTCTTTAGGCAATGTAGAAATTAGTAGGTTCATTTTATAGTGTTAATTTCATGGATACAATCAAAGATCTCATAAATCATCTAATCCAACCAGAACCAGAATCCTTTGTATATCATCCCTGACAAGTGATTACCTAGGCATTTCTTCAAGAGTTCCAAGGAGGAAATAACATACCTATTCCACTTTTGGACAGCTCCAGTTGGTTAGGAAATTGTTCTTTCCATGGGACTGAAATATGCCTCTCTACAGTTTCCATCCTGCTTCTACTCTCTAAGATGAAGCAAAGTAAGTTTAATCCTAACTTTTCCACATAACAACTGTTCAAGTATTTGAAGACTCCAATCATATCTTCTTAAAGTTTTTCTACTTCAGGCTCCATGTCTTTAGTTCCTTCAAGGGTCTTATCTAATCATAGCATTTAGAATTTCTTAGACATCAACTAGTCCAACCTCCTCTGTTTACATATAACAGGAGTTTCAGTTCCCTCCCTTTTCCAGTCATATTCTTTTGTATATGCTCTAACTTATCAATGTTGTTCATAAAATCAAATGCACAGAACTGAACACAGCACTCTATATATGGTCTTCACAGAGCCAAGAGCAATCATATTACTGACTCCACCCTTTTAAAATTAATGCAATTAAAGATAATGTTTGGTTTGCTGGTTGCTATTTCACAATACTATGATACTTTATAGGGAAATTGATAGAAGAGCATGGGTAAGAATTGGCAGGATAAAATATAAATCTGTACATAGAGAGGAATGATGTTATAAGATTTGTAGAAACAGATCACCCTATTGACTTATATATACACTAACAATCAGCCAACAAGCATTATTAAGTGTCTACTAATGCACTGGATACTGCTAAGTGCTAGGGATACAAAGAAAGGTAAAAGATAGTTCAAGTTCTCAAGAAGCTTATAATTCTTTTTTTCTTTTTTATTAAAGATTTTATTTATTTTGAGTTTTACAATTTTCCCCTTAATCTTACTTCCCTCCTCCCACCCCCCATAGAACGCAATTTGTCAGTCTTCATATTGTTTCCATGTTGTACATTGATCCAAATTGAGTGTGATGAGGGAGAAATAATATCCTTCAGGAAGAAACATAAAGTATAAGAGATAACAAGATCAGACAATAAGATATTAGTTTTTTTTCTAAATTAAAGGAAATAGTCCTTGGACTTTGTTCAAACTCTCTGGTTCTTTCTCTGGATACAGATGGTATTCTCCATTGCAGACAGCCCCAAATTGTCCCTGATTGTTGCACTGAAGAAATGAGAGAGTCCATCAAGATTAATCATCACCTCCATGTTGCTGTGGGGTGTACAGTGTTTTTCTAGTTCTGCTCATCTCACTCAGCATCAGTTCATGCAAATCCCTCCAAGCTTCACTGAATTTCCATCCCTCCTGGTTTCTAATAGAACAATAGTGTTCCATGACATACATAAACCACAGTTTGCTAAGCCATTCCCCAATTGAAGGACATTTCCTTGATTTCCAATTCTTTTGCCATCACAAACAGGGCTGCTATGAATATTTTTGTACAAGTTATGTTTTTACCTTTTTTCATCATCTCTTCAGGGTTTAGACCCAGTAGTGGTATTGTTGGATCAAACAAAGGGTATGCACAATTTTTTTGCCCTTTGGGCATAGTTCCAAATTGCTCTCCTGAAAGGTTGGATGAGTTCACAGCTCCACCAACAGTGTAATAGTATCCCAGAGTTCCCACATCTCTACCAACATTGGTCATTGTCCTTTCTGGTCATATTGGTCAGTCTGAGAGGTGTGAGGTGGTACCTCAGAGAAGCAAGAAGCTTATAATCTAAAGAGAGAGACCACATATAAACAAGCCATACAAGGACAAAAAGAGATAATCAACAGAGAGAGAAAGCATTAGAATTTTTAAGAATTAAGACAAGTTTCTTGTAGAGGGTGGGATTATATCTGAGACCTGAAGAAAGCTAAGGAAGCTAGGAAGCAGAGATGAGGGAGAAAGTTATAAGCCTGGAACTGGAGGGCAGCCAGTAAAAAGAAACCCAGAATCAGAAAATGGAATGCCCAGGTTAAGGAATATTAAAATCCCCAGTTCCTTTATATACCCCCACCCCACATCTCTATGAGTCTGTATTTATGTAGTCGATTTAAATTTTTTTTGTGTTTTACATTTTATAAATTATCCATACACTACCTCACTGTTCTTCCCAACTAGTCTTGGGAGATAGATAGGAAAGGTATTGAGTCAAATTTCAATAATGGCAACAGTGAGGTTTTATAAGATTAAGGCTTTCATTCAAGGTCATATACAAGTGCCAAAGACAGAATTTACACATAAACTCAGAGTGAGAATTTGGGTGTAAATTCTGTCTTTGGCACTTGTATATGACCTTGAATAAAGGCCTTCATCTTACGTATATGACCTTGAATGAAGGCCTTAATCTTACAAAACCTCACTGTTGACATTATTGAAATTGGACTCAATAACTTTCCTATCTATCTCCCAAGACTAGTTGGGAAGAACAGTGAGATAATGTATGGATAATTTATAAAATGAAAAACACAAAAAATTTTTTTAAATCGACTGCATAAATACAGACTCATAGAGATGTGGGATGGGGGTGCAGATGAGGGAAACCATATAAAAAGGAACTGGGGATTTTAATATTCCTTAAACTGGGCATTCCATTTTCTGACTGGATTTTTTTACTTGTTTTTTTGGGGGGAGGAGAATGGAATGGGAAGAGAATTCTCATATTTGAAATAGATGATGAGATTTTGCTTCTTCAAGGAATCCTGTAGTGAAATCTTAGTAAAGTCTGTCTCCAGGCCATAAGCAATTTATCTTTACATAAATCTAGACATTCACACAGACATATGTACCAGACATAAGACCTCCCTTTTGGTGAACACTGTTCACCCAGGGAAGTATATAAAAGGCAATAAGCATTTATAAAACACTAAGAGGCAAGAACTGAGTTAAGTATAGCTCAATAAGCATTTATTATTGACCTTTTAAATTCTTTATTAGATCTTCAAATACCTGAGTACCTTGTTTGTACAATTCCTAAAGCTTTTATTTCTTAAAGGGACTGCAGAAAGTAAAAAGAAAATTAAGTAAGTCTGTTCCTTGCCTGATTATTCCTCTCTCTTCTGCTTCCTGCAGTCCCAAATGACTTTGGTCCAGGTTTTTGAACTTAATAAGAACACTCCCTTCTTTTTCAAAAGTAGCATTAAGGAAGAAATAGTGATCTCTAATAAACTAGGAAACAAGGGAAGGACCCTTCTAGTTATTTTTTGTAATGGCCCTACTGAACAATGACTTTTTTTAATTATTGTTTAGAGTTAAGGCTAAACTGTTTTCTTGGGAATCTGTAAGAAGGAAAAAGACATATGGATTTCTTACACAACTTTTCTTTAGATCCTGATAGGTGACTAATATTGGTTTTTTAGGGGGTTTTTTTTGGCAAGGCAATGGGAGATTACACAGGTAATTATTAAGTGTCTGAGGCTGGATTTGAATTCAGGTCCTCCTGACTCCAGGGCCAGTGCTCTATCCACTGTGCCATCTAGCTGCCCCCTAGGTGATTGATATTAAGGGGTAGGATATGTGGACAGAATTACAATCTTAGAAAGCAAAATTCAGATAATATAGTGAAATGAATCATGATGTCTTTTGTTGCATGTATAAATTGGATTTCAGTGAGGTAGAGCTGCATGAAGTCCAGCCACCTCACTTTCTCTTCCATAGTTATGATGATCCAGCATAGCAAGACAGAGTCAAGACAACTGGTGATTGCTCTAGATGAAGTGGATGACCTTGGTGTCTGATGTCTAACCAAGCTCTAAGCACTCCACAGTACCTGCGCTTCAGCTGACTTCAAGGTTCTTGGAACAAATTGTTCTCTTCCATCTATTCCACCAGTGGAAGACTTCACATGCTTGAGGTAAACATCCCCCATTACTCACTGATGAGTTTGAGACTTCCTTGGTTACCCTCAAACTGGTTTAGCCCACCTGTTCATATGGTTCACTGGGGTGTGGACACTGTGCATGCTATAGTTCCTTGGCACCACAGGTGAGAGTTAGGTGGCTCAGGTGAACATCAAAGGTGGAAAGCAGCCCTGAATAGAGCTCGGTAGCCCTCACACCAAAGTACTAGTCTAAATAAATCATAAAGGCACACCACTTATAATTCATACACTTGACTCTTACACTCACAGAATCCTAGAACTTCCAATGGGAAGGACCTTACCTTAAAAGTCATGTAATTTAACTTCTTCCTTAATCTCCACCCACAATATCACTACCAAGAACATGAATCCTAACTTTGACATCTTTGATAAGTGAACATCAAACCTTTGCTTGAAGACTCGCAGGGACAAAGAACTCACTATTTTCCAAGTTAAACTAATCCATGTTTGGACAGCAGCCAGTTAAAGGTTTAGATTTGGAGCCAGAGAACTCTGATTCAAATACCAACTCTATTAATGGACAGTGTTTAAAAATAATAAATTCTAATCTAAAGTCTAGCATTTATTAGTTGTATGATCCTGACAAAATATCTAAACCTCTTTGAGTCTGTGTCCTAATCTGTAAAATGACCAAGTTAGATCAGATAATCTCTAAGGCCCTTACCAGTTCTAAAAATAGTATCCTAATCCCAACCGTTAAGAAGCTTGTCATCACATCCTTGTAATTTCTACCCATTGATTCTTGCTCTGTCCTCTGAGGCCAAATAGAATATATCTGATTCCTTTTCCTTTCTGTGGAATACTAGACCAAGAGGTAAAGATGCTTTCCCAGTGTATGCTAAAAGTAGCTGGTATTTAACATGCACTTAACAAATATTATCTCATTTTCTCCTTGCAACAACACTGTGAAATACATTTTACTATTATCCATATTTAATAGATAAAGAAATTAAAGATAAAATTTGATAAGACCTACATATGTTCATGTCTGAGGTCAGATTTAAACTCTGGTTCTCATGACGCTGCTTTTGTTGCTCTACAATGTCACTTATGTCTTCACCTCAGGAATAGAACCAGAGCTAAAATCTAAGTCTTGTCTCTCTTGTAGTCTATATACATATGATCAGGATATTCCCAAGTATGACCTTTTGGTTTCCTGATAGACTTTAGCATCAACTTAATTCAAACTTCTAAAGTTGCTTTGACATTTGCAGAATAATTTCCTTAAGAAACCTAATGAAGTAGATAATGTATGCTTTAATAGCTCCATTTTATAGAAGGGGAAACAAACACAGAGAGATTTTGTGACTTGGTCAGAGTCAAGCTGGGATTCAAACCTATGAATACTGATTATAAATTCCAGACTCTTTCTACTATATCATACTGTATACATCAGTGGAGTGAAAAAGAAGATGAAATTCCATAGAGAGTAAAAATAACAAGGGCTAAATGGAATAAAATGGAAATTTCTATTTTTGCCTGTTATGCGGTTAAGAAATGAAGGCAATCAGAAATTAACACAGACAGGGTCTTGGGATCAAATATAGAAATTACTAGGAAATTAAAGTCTAGTTTGTAGCAAAATTCTGATGAGGTTCAACTGGGCCAAAATGTTTGGTTCTGCTTCAGTAGTCTTTTCTCCTGGGAGATTTCAAGGTTCCTTGAAGGAAGCAATTAAAGGAAAAAAAAAGTTTCTTGAATTGCAGTGGTAGAATGAGAGAACATTTTATCTCTATGGCTTAGATTCAGGACTAGGAATGGTAGAATGAGGAAGGTATCTTTCTGCTAGATTCACATAGATTGGAAGTGCAGTTATTTTGGGTGGGGAATGTACTAAGAAAGGTAAGGATTTTGGGGAGGGCCCTGGAATTTGAAAACACACACACACACACACACACACACACAATATACATGAAAATCATTTAAGGCAGAAGGCAGAGAAGAGAATATTTCCCAAAAGAATTGTTGTTCAGCCATGTCCAACTCTTCATGACTCTATGCCTTATGGACCCTACATGGCAAGCCCTTCTATTCTCCACTATCTCTCAAAGTCTTTCCAAGTTCTCAAAAGAAGTGTCCTTGAAGAATTCATTGAATAAATAACCTTCAAAATAAAATAAATCACTCTGAGGCTTAGATAAATCTAAGGTTCAGGATTCTCAGAACAGAAAGCATAAAAGACTTGCTTAGGATCATATTGACAAATCAGTCTCTGTAACTTCCCTCTTAAACCTTAATTCCACTCTACATACTATGGTATCCAGTGATAATTGGTCCCCATGCTGTTTCTCTACACCCAGCACTTCCTCTCCTGTCATCAATTATTTTATGTCTTTGTCCCCCAAACCTGGAACTTTCCCTTTTCTCATCTCTGCTTCAAGGTTTCATTCAAATGTCAACTAAATTCTCATCCTCTACAAGAAGCCTTTCTGAGCATGTTATCTCCTTCTTTAAACTGTGAATTCTTTGATAAAAAGAACTGTGTGTGTGTACACATTGCATTTTTCTCATCTACAAGTCTAACAAAATTTTGAAAAAAGAAATGAGGTTATTCTGGTATTCTGGTATTACTTGTTCTCAATGGACCATTTCTAATTGCTTACTAATCACTATTTTTTTCTTTAGATTTTTGCAAGGCAATGGGGTTAAGTGGCTTACCCAAGGCCACACAGCTATGTAATTATTAAGTGTCTGAGGCTGGATTCCTGACTCCAGGGTTGATGCTTTATCCACTGTGCCACCTAGCTGCTCCTACTAGTCATTATTTTAATAATCCATTCTAAAGGATCAGTCATCAATGTCAAGCCCAATTGCTTATAATCTGAAAAATTTATAGCCTTTTGTTCCACCAAAATCTAGGTGGCTTCTTCTAGGACTCCATTGCAGAGGCACCTCTCCTGTTCACCATCATCTTCAAAAATCACCAAAACTTGCTCATTTATAATATTTGCCTTATTTCCCATTTTAACTCACCTAGAACCTCCCCATTTTGATTCTCTGAGAATCACACCTTGGACTCAAGTTAAATAAGAGGGCCTAAATTGAATAATTTGTGGTTGCTATTCTCAACTTCAGAAGTCAGGTATATGGAGAACAAGATAACCTGTCAGCAAACTCACTTGCTCTTGGAAACTCTGCCTAATGGATGGACCGGTATCCTGGCAATATCCTCAGTCTTAGAGGTGGCTATCATCCCACTTGAGAGAGAACTAATTGAACTGATGTGAGAGATGAATATAATAGAGAGGATTGAGGAGAACAAAACAAGCCACAAAAAGGAACAGGAAAGGAAAATTAAAATTACCTATAGTAGCACAGTACCTTATAAAACATGCCCAATAAATATGCTTCCAATAAAACTCAACTGAAAAGTCCCATTATGTTGTAGGATCATGATTCATCTGAACATTGTATATACTTCAGCACATAGTTCTGTAAAGAACAGGAATTTAATGTTTGTTCAATGAAATTCTTTCTTTCCAATATTTCACAGGTCATGAAGCTCTAAAGTGTTTTTTATGTGGAATTCCCCTAGACTTAAATATTCCTTAAGTCATTTCCTGTTTGGGAATGATAAAATGGCTTTCCAATAAGAATCACTTAAGTTCCTTCCATAGGGTCAGTATTTACTAATTCAACTCAGAAATAATTCATTAAATAGAGAATCTTCAAAATACTAAATATTAGTTGCTTGGGGAAGATACAAAGTTTAGGAAAGAAAGGATCCCTGCTCTCATGGGGCTTATAGACTGGTCTTGAATCAATAAAACTTTGTTTTATCCACATGACTATCCAAATTAAGAACCTGGCCTTTATCAGAACTTTCTTGTTCTTTATTGGGATAAAAGGATTCTCAAAGATTGAGTAGAGCCCCCCCCCCCAAACTCCAGAAAGAGTTGTGACCTAAATCAGCCTTACAATGATTTTTGCAAGGTATTTTACTTGCAGATAATACAAAATATGCATTGGATATGCTTGTATTATATCCTCTTCCCTCAAGTCATATTGATGCTTTCTCTTGCTCCTCATGATCAAGATATGTTGAGATGGTGAAGTGGTATAATGGATAATGATAGACTTGGAGTAAGGAAAACCAAATTTGAAACTTGCCTCAGATAGTAACTAGCTATATGAATAAGAGCAAGTAGTTTAAAAAAACTTCCTGCCTCATAAGATTGTTATGAGAATAAAATTAGATAACATATGTAAAGTACCTTCTAACCTTAAAGCACTATATACACCTTATCTATTATAGACAGATTCTGAGCATACTATGCCACTTGAACAGATTTTCCAAAGGAGATAGAACTCTGCTACTCCCTCCATTCCCTCTAAGGGGACAGATTACTCTATATGGTCATCTGACTGAATATCTAGTATATGAATATTTTTATTCATTCATCCATCACAGACTTCTTGTCTTCAAGAAATACTACACCTAAACTAATCATTCAAAGCTAGGTAAATGGATGACCAGTCAACAATAGAATGTGTAGCTAGTTAAATGAGGTTCATGGACTTCCTTGGTGACCCAAACAGGATTTAGAGTTACAAAAGATTTTAGAAGCCATCTAATCTAATCCTCTCAGTTTACAAATGCTCAAACTGTGACCCAGGGAGAAGTAACTTGCTTAAAGTTATACAGTCATTTACATGAAATCCTCTGGTTCTCCAACTAGTGATCTTTAAAATTCACCATTATGGTCATTAATATTCAACCTTAATTATTTTTCCATGTTAGTGGGAGAAGGATTTTTAGTTGCATATATTGGTCTCAATTTACCTCAGTTCTGCCATTCCAGAGTCCATATCTTTTGCTATTGTCATTCTTTTTGTGCTATCTATTATTAAGGTCTTCCTCTTCCTGAGATACTTCATCTCACATTCTCTACATCTTCTGACACACACAAAAACTTGATTCCTCAGAAGACAGCACAACCCTGGTTATTATCTCCTGTGGATATTGTTCCTTCTCTAATGCCCCTTCTCATATAAACGAATAGAAGATATTTGTTCTTTACTTCTTCCATGTCTGAGACCATCCTTCTACCACCAACACTCTGCTACCCTACTCTCCTTTAAGGTCCATTACATCCCTGAACATTACAGGTTCTTAATCTATGATATTCTCTTGATGATCACTTTTTTTTCTCAAGGAGCTTAGCATCCAGCTCAAAATCTTCATTTTCTGGACTTTGGTAAGCACAACTACAGCTCCTTGAAGATCTCTGACCTCTTCATTTCCCCTAAACTACAACTTCACTCTTCCACAAGGGTCTTCATATCCTAGATCTCAATATCAATTATAATTGAACTACTCAAATCCTGAACTCTGAAATTTCCCTTCTTGATGATAATATCCTCTTTTGACATTTTCTCCTAAATCTATTATTCACTTTCATTGTGACTTCTAATCCTTCAATCCCTCACCCCAACTCCTGAATTCATTACTTCCTACTCTAGCTTCATTTTTTCTCTTTACATGCTTGACACTAAAAGTCTGTACAGCTCAATTATATATTATCTACAAATCAGTTTAAGCATACAAAATGAAATTCAGCATCTTTCTCCATAAACCTGTCTCAATTTAAGATTCTTTATTTTTGCCGAGGGAACTACCATCTTCCCAGTCACTCAAAATTTGTTACCACAAACTGATTCTTTATTCTTCCTTCTCCTTTATCTGAAATATCTAATCAGGTCTATCAACTGGACTTCTAAACATCCCTTCCTTCTTTTCTTTCCACTAGTACAGAAAATTTTGCCTCTTGTCCATATCACCTTTTGCCTTCTCAATTGTTCTGCTTCTTCTCAGTCTCTCTTCTGTTCACACTCTTCTCCCTCTCCATATATCAAAATAATCTCCATAAAACACAGGTCTTTTGTATGGACATAACCTTGCCTCTCCTCTGTTCAGTGACTCCCTGTTTTCTCCAAGATGAAATGCAAATTCCTTAGCATGGAATTGAAAATCTTCTATTACTGAATTGGAGGGGGTGGGGCCAAGATGGTGACAGGAGAAGATCCTCACCTAGGTGTTCTCTCCATAATATTTCAAAAACCTTGAAATTATGATTCTAACTAAGTTTTCAAGAGACAGAACCCACAGAAAGATCCAGTGAGGCAATTCTCCAGAACAAGGTAACCTGGAAAATAATGGAAAGGCTCTACTACACAGGATCAGAGGGGCAGCTCAGTCAGAGTGAAAAAAGTTCAGCCTCCTGGAGGCAGCCCCAGGAAGCCTGGAAATCCCACAGCTCACAGCAGCAGGGACTGTTTCCTGACCTACATCCTGGGGAATACCTGGACACAACTTGGGGGATCATTGTGGGGGGACTTCTGCCAGAGCAGAAGAGGTAGATCATAGGAGAGAATAGTCAGGTTTTTTTTTATTTCTTGCAAGGGACTGGGATTGGGTGGCCTGTCTGGGACCACAGGGTCAGGTGGAGGGCAGTTGCAGCAGTCAGTGTGATCAGCACAGCACACCTACTTGACCCCCCCCCCCCCACAGCCCAGATCAAGGAAACTGTAAAAGAGGCTCAAGGCAACTGAAGCCCATTCAAGGTAGGGGGAGACTTCCAAAGTTAGCCATCTGTACCTGGAATAGGACTCTAGAGCATTGACCATATTCAGATACTGATCACAGTCTAGGTGCCCCCATAAAACAGGCCCCTCCCACCTCAGCCCTGTGGCAGAGGGATGTGCTATGGTTATTCACAGATCAGGAGGGGGGAAAGTCAGAACTTCACACACTGAAATCCCTGCGGGGGGGTGTCCCAATAATACTCAAAAGTTCAGGAAGCACCCCAAAAAAACCAGGCACAGGTTGGAGAAATGAGTAAACAGAGAAAAAAGAGGGGCACCATTGAGAAGTGCATTGTCTATGATCCCAAGAAGGATCAAAATACTCAATCTGAAACTGAGGAAGTACAAGCTCCTACATCTAAAGACTCTAAGAAAAATGAAAGTTGGGCTCAGGTTATAATAGAGCTCAAAAAAGATTTTGAAAATCAAGTAAGGGAGATATAAGGAAAAATTGGGAAAAGAAATGAGAGAGATGCAGGAAAAACATGAAAAAGAAGTCAGCAGCTTAGTCAAGGAGATCCAAAAAAATGTCGAAGAAAATAACATGTTAAAAACCAACATAGGTCAAATGGATAAAACGGTACAAAAAGTTATTGAGGAGAAGAAAGCTTTAAAAAAATAAAACTGGCCAGATGGAAAAGGAGATAAGAAAGCTCTCTGAGGGAAACAAATCCCTCAGATGTAGAATGGAGCTAAAAGAAGCTGATGACTTTGCAAGAACTCAAGACAAAGTACTTCCACACCAAAAGAATGAAAAATTAGAAGAAAATGTGAAACATCTCATTGAAAAAAACAACTGATCTGGAAAATAAATTCAGGAAAGATAATTTAAAAATTATTGAGATACCTGAAAGTCATGATCAGGAGAAGAGCCTTGACCTCATTTTTAAAAAAATTCCCACAGGAAAATTGCCCAGATATACTAGAAGCAGAGGGCAAAATAGAAATTGAGAGAATTAACCGATCTCCCCTGGAAAGAGATCCAAAAAAAAACCCCAACCCCCAGGAATATTATAGCCAAGTTCTAGAACTCCCAAGTCAAAGAGAAAATATTACAAGCAGCCAGATGGACACAATTCACATAATTGTGGACCTGCAGTCAGGATCACACAGGGCTTAGCAGCAACTACATTAAAGGTTCATAGGGCTTGGAATATAATATTCTGGAAGGCAAAAGAGCTTGGAATGCAACTGAGAATCAACTACCCAGAAAAACTGAACATCTTCTTTCAGGGGAAAAGATAGACTTTCGACGAAACAGGGAAATTTCAAATGTTCCTGTTGAAATGAGCTGAACAGAAAGTTTGACCTTCAAATACAGGACTAGGGTAAAGCATAGGGAGTGGAGGAGAAGGGTAAAATATGAAGGATTTAATGATGATGAATTGCATGTATTCCTGCATAGCAAAATGATATTGATAATACTCACATAAGCCTTCTCATTTAATAGAGCAGGTGGAAGGAATTTATATAGATGAAGCACAGGAGAGAGCTGAATTTGAAGATATAATATATTGTAAAAATGGAGTCAATGGCTAAAAGGGAAATGTACTGGGAGTAAGAGAAAGGAGAGATGGAATGGGCTAAGATATTTCATATAAAAGATTTTTTTATTTTATTACAATGAGTTATTGCAATGATATGGAAGAGGGGAAGGCGAGGGGAATGAGGGAACCTTCACTGTCATCAGAAATGACTCAGAGAGGAAACAGCATCACTCAATAGGGTATAGACATCTAGACTCAAAAGGAGGGAAGGGGAAAAGGGGGAGGTGGGGGGACATCGGTGATAGGGGAGAGGGTAGATCATAGGAGAGAATAGTCAGGTTTTTTTCCTTGCAAGGGACTGGGATTGGGTGGCCTGTCTGGGACCACAGGGCCAGGTGGTTGTTGGGTCTCAGGGATGGTATGTGAGTTTGGGATCTCTTGGCCCCAGGGCCAGTGATCAGTCTGTGGCACCACTCAACTACCACTCACCTACACTACAGAACATTTTAAAAGAGGTACGGAGTGAAAAGAGAAAGAAAATATAAGTTAGTGGGGAGGTATGGATGGAGGGAATTACAATCAGCAACAACAGTGAAAAAATATGGAAGCAACTTTTGTGATGGACTTATCAGAAAGAATGTGATCCACCTGAGACAGAGCTGATGGTATCAGAACACAGGCTGAAACACATTTTTTTCCTCTTTCTTTTACTTTATTTCTCATGAGGGTCTATATTTTTTTGGGGGTGAGAGGGTATTATGTTTACTCTTAAGGAAGAATATTTTAGCAATGTATTAAAAAATCACTTGTACAAAAATTTTTAAAATTCTAATAATTAAAAAAAGAAAAAAAAGCAGAATTGGCTCAATTGGAAAGAGATGTACAAAAAATTCACTGAAGCAAATTCATCAAAAGTTGGACAAATGGAAAAAAAAGATACAAAAGCCTCCTAAAGAAAATAATTCCTTAAAAATTAGAATTGGGCAAGTAGAAACTACTTTCTCTATGAGAAATTAAAAAAAATTAAAAGAGTAAAAAATGGGAAAAAAAGAAAATCCTCTATTATCATGCTCAAACCTATTTTTTTTTAAAAAAAAGTTTTATTGCACATTACTCAACTTTTTATATGTAGTTTTACCTAAAGTAGGTTATTAACTCTTAGCTGAATTAGGCATGCCATTCCCTCTTCAAATAGCTACCTCTCAGAATCTTTATCTTCCTTGAAGGATAAATTCTGGAATCACTTCTGCTATACAGCATTACCTAATCTTCCTCAATTGCCTCCCAAAATGATAGGGGTGTGTTTGTGTGTGTGTGTCTGTGTGTGTGTGTGTATCCTTTCCCAACCCCCAATATAAAATGTAAGCACCGTGAATTCAAGAACTGTTTCATTTTCAACAATTCATCTATAGCATTTAGACTTGCATGAGGTAGGGGTGGAATAAACATCTGCTGGACTGTTTAGAATTTCCTTTTTTTCTCTTTCAAGTAGAAACAAGAGAATCAAAATAGTTGAACTAATTTACATTTGTGTATCATTTAAAGCACTTTCTTATTTATTTTCTGTCCCCATATGAAAAATAAGAAAGGCCAAGAGAGGGTAAATTTAGAGGCAGTGTGGTATATAATGCAAAGAATCATAGATCAGGAAGATTCTTTTTCTGGTTTCCATGTGATAAAAAAGAAGGAGCAGGAACAGGAGAAGAGAGAAGCACTAAAGACTGATAAAAATTGGTGTGTGAAGGTGATTTGGATGACTTTGAACATGTAAAGAAGGTTACAGGTTGAATTTAGAGAGGAACATTTGAGAAAATGAGGGAAAAATCGAACAATTCAACTTAACAATGTCTTAACATAAAAGTAGGTATTGAGGTATCATAGTGTATTGAGTGCTGGACCTAGAGTCAGGAAAACATGAGTTCAATCAGTTCAGATCATTTACTATCCCAGGGTAACCTGGGCAAGTCACTTAACATCTTTTTGCCTTTGTTTCTTCATTTTCAAAATACACCATATAACCCTGTCTGAGTTGCTGTCAAAAAAAATCAAATGAGATTTCTGTAAATTTGCTTTGGGTTTTTTTTGCAAGGTTTTTTTTTTGTGTGCTTTACAAATTTTAAAGTGCTAGCTAATCAATATAAAAGGAAAATACCAATCCAAAGAAAAGCAATGATTCAAAAAGGACGAGGAAATGGTAATTGTTATTGAAAGAGAAGAAAAACGAATCCCTTGATAGAGGAAAGGAAATGGGTTGTGGTTGTCATATTAAAAGGATATTTAAAAAGGGTATATAGAGATATAGAGATAAATGGTTTATTGGCATTTATGTATAAATGGAATATAACATATAGACATAGATGCACCATGAATATACATATGCATATATATACATACATACATATATATATGTAATATGTAGTGGATAGGAAATGACCTGTAAAAATCCTCAAGCAGTTTCAAATACACAGTTGAGAATCTCACTCAGTTTGGAGAGAATGGAAAAGCTTGTAATGATTGTACTGCAAATGTGATATCTCTATTTTTCCCACAGCCAAGAGATTGCTATCTATGTTCCAGATTCAGAGTAACTTCCCTCCTAGAGGCAAAAAGAATTAATGTCATCAAGGTAAATAAAGTGTTCTTATAAACAAAAACATAAAATTGAGCTTTCATATTTTAGAAAGTTAAAAACAAAATGATGTATAGTGGCAGGGGGATAACTTGAACTGTATCAAGAAGTTGTCTTAAAGAATTGCATACAGCAAAGAAAAGGGGAGAAAAGGAACATTGTATACTTTAAATAAAAACAACAAAATCTTGAGGCTCTTCCTGAAGAGAAAGGGCTGACTCATTTAAGGAGGAAACAGCTGATTATCCTCCAAGGTATAATGAAATGGAGCCAGAGAAATAATCAAGTGAGAGATCATCTAACAAGGGTATGGCTCCAGAGGACCAAAGCAGCTATTTGCTAAAGGGTCATCTAGTCCACTCCCCATCACCATTTTACAGATGAGGAAACTGAGACACAGAGAGAGATCAAGGGACTGACACAGCATCACACAAGTGCAAAGAATCTAAGGCAGAATTTGGACTGCAGTTGTCCAGTAATCTATCCACTATGGAATGCTGCCTCCTAGCACATGAATCCAAGATGTAACTGACCACTTCTCAAGACTTTTCAAAACAGATGACAAGCACACACTGTTAGGAGAAGAAACGTAGATAATATTTCCAAAGATTAAAAAATCTTGGGTTAAAAAATGTTGATCATGTAGGTGCAAGTGATAGGTGACCTCTTCATTGCTACACACTGAGAAGCTAACATCATGAATTGAAAAAGATCAAGAGAAGCTAAACAAGAAGTGTCAAATGCTTTAACCTCAACATTCCCAAGGAAGACAAATCAAATTAAAATCTAATGAAATAAATTTTACCAAATAAAGACAAAACTGACATATTCTAGCCTTTATTTCTATTTGAGTTTGGCATAACTGGGCTAGAACATCAGTCTTAACTATTGAAAGATTTATTCAATAGGTATAAATGTAAAGTCTTATGCTTACATTCAAAAATTGACTTCATAAGTGTAAGACAAAAGGAGGTAAGACATTTTGCCTGAAAAAAGAGGGTTTTTTGTTTATTTTATTTTATTATTTTTCAGCGGACTACAAGCTCAATGGGTTAACAGTATGATATTGCAGCCCAAAACAAAACAAAACAAAACAAAACAAAACAAAACAAAACAAAACAAAACAAAACAAATAGGATCTTGGGTGGAATCAAGAGAAGCAAGGCTTCCAGAAATGAGATGATAATCCTCTCATATTCAGTAAAGTGCACAGAGAGCTGTGTGTAGTTCACAAAACCTGGCTCTAAAACTTGGCCTGCCAATATATTATTATTTACCCCTGGGCAATAGATGTTGATCTATATTAGGTGTGTTTGTGTATGTTCACTCTCCCTCCCTCTCTCCCTCTCTCCTTCTCTCTCTCTCTCTCCCTCTCTCCCTCTCTCCCCAACTCAGTATTAAGTTTTGAATGCCTGTCTAAGACAGCTACAGAGAAGAGTAGAGGACATCTGGCTGCTAATGGGACTTGAGATCATAGCCAAAGGGACTGATTGAAGAAACTGGGGAGAACTAACTTAGAAAAGAAAAGGCTCAGAGGAAATGTGAGAATTGTATGCAAATACCTGATGAACTTGCATATGGAGCAGGTCTTTGATTTTTTTTTCCTTTGGTTTTGCTCAAGGGAGCAGAACCAGGGACTAGGAGCTAAAGTGACAAAGAAACAATTTTAGCCTTGATATCAGGAGAGACTCCATGATAATTAGAGCTGTCCAGAAGGGGAATGGGAGACTGGTCCATGGGGGATGATTTTAAGTAGTTATTGCATCACCACTTCAAACAAAACAAGCAGGTATGTCATTGTGGGTATTTTTTAGAGTTTGTTTATAAAGTCTGAGTTTAAGGTAGATTAGATGGCTGTTGAGGTCACTCTGGTTAGCTCCACAATATTGTAAGTATAAAAACTGCTTAATTCCTGGGCTTAGATCCTTCATCTACTATCTATTATATTTCTTGACCTTACGGTAGGTAACCTTCCTTTGTCTAAATCTTAATTTTATGAATAATAAAGATAATAATCACTACTTGCACTGGGCTGAGGATTAAAAAAAGTATTTTGCAAAGACACAATTTTAAATGTTCTAGGAAAGTTTTTAAGACTTTTGTAAAACTCCATATACCATTTGATAAATAATAATAAAACTAACATTAATACTGTGTAAATAAAGGCACAAATAATAAGTGAATTAATAGAAATATAATATCTAGAAGAGGAAATGATAATGCTTCTATATCTCTTCTTCATCAGACCACATTTGAAGTACTTCTTTCCATTCATCATGCTTCAGAAAATATGCTGGCAAACTACAATATGTTCAAAGAATGACGACCAGAAAGAAATGTGAGGAGACTAGAAATCCACTTAGTACCTGTGAATACTTAAATGTAAGTAGTTGAACTAAAGAGTTAAAGTTATAGAAGTGCAAATATTACTTTAATAGAGAGAAAAAAACTTTCCCAACTTGTGTAAGAGCTGAGAATCTAGCTCTCTCCCTAATTCCTGGTCCAAAATTCTTTCTACTGTTTCTGAAATGCCTGCCCAATATTAATACATTTTTCCACTTCATTTCATTGGAATAATTTATCAAACAATAGAATCTATCAAAAAATTTTCAGAGTTGGATCTTTGGGGCAGTTATTTAGTTTAACCCTTCAATTTTTCAGTATTACATTATTCTATGGAATTCCCCTAAGAATGGTGACTTGTTCAAATATGCACCTAAACATCACAAGGCAGAGAAAATTGTTTTTCCTTCCAGAGTCCTTGTGCCTGTGGCTCCCAGGTTGGGGGCATGGTAAGGAAAAATTAAGAAAGGTGTTAAATGTGAATCTATAAATTAAAGATCACTTTCCATTTCAGAAATTAATAGGAAACTCTCCATGGTTAAATAATGGAAAATAAAGACAGTGCTAATTTGAGCATATAAACATATGAGACTGTGCTCACTGCTGAACAATCAGCAGCTTAGGTATATGTATATATCTATACAGCTCTCACACAAACTCTGCACCCAGACTATATCAAAAAAAATAATTGATTTACTTCACCTATAGGAAAACTGGTTCTGTTTATAGGAACAACTTGGAGGGTTGAAGACAGTCTGCTTTAGGTAGGTTTTAAAGAAATAGGGTAATATTTACAAGTACTGCTGCTTTGTCTTGTTTTGAATAAATCTCAAACCTTGATAGGAGATTGGAATAGATCATTTTCTGTACCATTCCAACTCTAAGTCTGGTTAATTCTCTGTAGATATAGATTTCCCCCACTTCTATCACTTATTAAAGGAATCTCCACTTATACCACAGAATCCTAATAATTTTGGTAATGAGAGTTCCATTTTATCTCATGTTTAGGGGAAGGAGGTAATTTCAAAGTATTACCTAATCTTCATTAAGAGGGTAGCTACCTATGTTTAATTTCATCCATTTCCCAAGTCAGGTATGTGAGAGCTGAAGGAACATTGGACCGAGATAATTTGGTAGAGGTTAGAAATGTAGCTTAAAGCAATGATAAAGCCCTACCTGGAATCACTAAGAACTAATTACAGAGTTGGAAGAGACTTCAGAGATTATCTGGTCTAATTTATACATCAACAAAAATCCTTTCAGCAACATGACCAGCAAGTAGTCATTTCCCTTTGAACCTATTACTTCAAAAGACAGTCCATTTAGTCTTGGGAATAGGACTAATTGGTTAGGAAGTTGTTCCTTAGAACAAGCCAAAAAACTGTATCTTTGGACTTTCATCATTCTCATTTCTGCCCTCTGGGACAAATAAAATGAGTTTTAATTCTACCTTCCATGTAACACCCTCTTAAATATTGAAAGAAAACTTTCAGGCCAACTATATGTCACACAGCAGAGATATAAACATAATGTTAAATGGAGAAAATTTAAAAAATAAGGAATTTATATTTCAGCTTATACCATCATAGATTTAGATGTGATGAATTTGAGACCCTTTATCTTCACTATTGCTCTCCTATATAAGATCCTAATCTTATTAATATTCTTCTAAAACTAATATTCAGAACGGAATCCTGTTTCTTCAATATGGTCTGACTAGCATTAAGCACAGTGAGACTATGGCTTCCTTAGCCTTCCTTTGACTGTCTTAAGTTGGTCTAAAAATGGATTTGCTTTTTTGATTACTTTTGATTGTGGTTGAAGACCACTAAAACCCTAGATTGTTTTTGTTTTATTAGGTGAACTGTTGTGTAGCCAAACTTTGCTGATCAAGTTGATTTTTTTGAACCCAAGAGAAGACTACATTTATCCTAATTATATTCTATCTTATTAGATGTGGACTAATAATTGTGACCTTTTGAAGGTCTTTTTGGTTCTTGATTTTTCTATTTAGAAAGAGTTCTTGCTAGTTTTGTGTCACCAGTCATGTGATGAGAATTCTACTTACACCTTTTTTTCTGAATATTCACTAGCAAAGGTCCCAGCACAGATACTTTAGGCACTCCACTGGAATCCTATTAATGGGTACTGTTTGGATCTGATTATTTAATGAGTTCTGGTTTGGTCTAACTTTGGTTTTGTCTAGACAAGGGACTAAAAACTGAAGACAAAACTAGAAGAGCTCTTTGGGAAAAAAAAGACAGATTTAGAAAATAAAAGATGGTTAAGAAAATAGTTTCTGAATGTGAGATTTGGTTTCCAGGATCATGGCTCAATGAATGGGCTCTTGACTAGAGAAAATATTGAGTATACCTAGAAAGAATTAATGAGATGATATTTGGTAGGAATCTTACTTGTGTAATTTGAGTCAAAAAGGATAGAGAAAGCAAATCACAAAATCACTAACCAAGTCCATCCATCAATCTAAATAACAGAAAACAGGCTAAAACAGTTTTAAGAGTACCCCAGAATTAATCTATAGAAAACAAATTCCAGGAAGGGAATGAGTAATAAAATTCATGACTAAAGATATCCAACCATAAAAGTATAGCATATTGTTAACAAAGAAGATAAACTAGAGAACCTGACTCCTATGGGGAAAAAATGTATCAAAAATGCCACTGAGACTTGGTGGGATGAAACTCATTATTAGAATATGACTCTGGAAAGTATATACCATATCTTAAAGGAATAAGATGGATGAGAGGATTTGTAAATGTTAAAAATAGCACCTTATTTTGGGAAACTACTCACTGTGAGGAAAACTAAGGACAAGAAGAAAGAAGTATTGTAGAGAGTATTTGACATTGACAGAAATAAAAGCAGAAATGAAAATGTAATAGAATATACTTTACAATACCCAAACAAAAAAAGAAAGGGATGAATTTGGAAGATGGATCAAGCAATGACATAATGGTTGGTAGGCTTCAGTTATCCAGATATATCTATTTGCTCTCTATGTTACAAAATCTGAATAGATAATTTCTTGAGTTGTCTGAGTAATAATTTTATCCTTTAAAAGATGAAAGAACCAGGAAAGGTAGCTTTTATTCTGGGACTGATTCTCACCAACAAAGAGAACCTCATCATTACGTGTAAATAGTTGGAACACTGAGGGAAGTGACATACTATCTTGGAATTTATGATGGAAGGGACAGAAGAATATAAGGACATATACACTGGGGTTTGGGGAGAATATATGTCAAATAGTAATAAGTAATATCCTAATCTGTCTCTTGAGGTTGAGCTCACTGTAAACAATTGTCTGCTGACATTTCCCTCTACATGTCCTGGAACCATCACAAATTCAACAGGTTGAAAATGGAGTTCATCATATTTTCTCCTAAACTCTTTAAACTTTAAAACTTTTCTAATTCTGTAGAAGGTACCACTATCACTACAGCTACTCAGTTTTACATATTCAGCTCTTCTTTCTCCAATCAATTCAATGTGTTGCTAGGTCTTGTCAGTTCTACCTAAATATAAATTTTCACAGGCTTTTCCTTCTCTTTATTCACAGAACCACCACTCTTGTTAATGCCCTCTCCTCTCAGATTGTTGCAAAGCTTTTTGGCTTCTATGTATTCTTTTCTGTATAAAAGTCCCAATATAATAACTGTTCCTTTTAGTGGCATCTTATTGCCTCTATGATAAAGTAGAAAAACTCATTTTTTTTTGCATTTAAACCTGTTTTGCATTTATAACCTTTCAAAATTTGTCTTCAGGCTACTTTTACAAACTTGTCATTATTATACTTCATTTTGAATGACAATGGCACATTTACTTTTTCCATACTCAGCATTCCTACTCTGGCTTTTCTATCTAATTCTATTTCTTCAAAGAATCATCTCCATGCTATAGAAAATTATTCCCAACCCCCTTATTTCTTAGTCTCCTATCAATTCTCAAGTAATTTTACATACAAACTCATCTGTTTGCATCTCGTATCTTCTTTGCAGAATATAAGTTTCTTGAGAGCAGGTAGAATATAAGTTTCATGAGAGCAGGTACTGTTTATCATTTTGTCTTTGTTGTCATAACAAAGTCCCATTTTTGATTTCCATTTGTGATTTGGAGTCAAATCTCTCCATGGGATATAGGGGAATTTTTATCCACTAAAACAATTCATTTAAAAATGAAAACAGAAATAGATTCTCTGGTAACTGAGAAGTTCTGCAACTTAGCCATGTTCACACAGCTAGTATATGTCAGAGGCAAGGTTTGAATTTGAAGCTTTTCTGATTCCAAGGCTGGCCCTTACTCACCAATTCCTCTCTCTCCCTCCAACTCCATCAAGGTTCACTTTTAGGACATGCTAAATTGTTATCTCAGATAAGGGTATAGAAGCTTGGGGTGGAGGTGGCTGCCACTGGACATGACAAAGGGTCCTTTCTTCCTTACTTCAGATCATATATAGATAGATAATCCTTGACTGTTTAGTCTTAAACCATGATGACTCAGAGATTGTAAATTGTGGCAATAAATCTTCCTGCTAACTTGAATCTCTTTGAAGACACTTATAGGATAATCTCTGCCCCTCAGGATTCTCTTTCTGTAGGTATACAAGTATCGGAATGACTCTCTTAGCTACTGTGAGGTAGGTGGAAGTGGTGGTGCATTTCTCAAGCTGTGATCTTATGGTATAGGTACCCAATTAGCATGGCAGTAGCTATTGCAAAAGTTATTGAAGGCAGGTCAAAAGAGAATGGGGTTTCTCAACTCATAAAGTGAGAACAAACACCAGAAAAAGACTGCTCAGTGGAGACAAAATGTAAAAGAGCTAATTAGCAGTCCTCACAAAAAGACTAAGAGTGAGGTTACTGGATTCTGTTCTAATCATTCTATGATTCTTTGGTGTTTAACTTTCCTTTTTTAAAAAATGTGTGGGAATAAATAACTTATTCCATAACTGTACTTTGGATACCTTACCTCCTCACTGACTAGTGCCAAGACTTTAATTCACATTTTATAGTACCCTTAGCACCTCTCAGGAGGAAGTCATCTTTCTTTCCATTATCTCTTCTTTCCCCTACCCATACCGAATAATTTCTTAGTAGCTGATAATACCTGTGCACTTACTATATTATTTTTCAGAAGACTGTCATCATCTTCCTCAGACAGTCCAACTCTTTGCTTATTAGAAAATATCTTGTACAAGTTTCTTAGCTCTAAGTCTTCAGGAGTCCTTTCCTTTCTCTTTTTTCCACTGTGACATTCTTTGAACCTCCAATCCCCAACATAGGTTCAGAATTCTCCTCAGAGTCTCAGATTTATTTTTCTTCTGTTTTCAAATTAAAATCTTCCATTTTTAAAAGGAACATTTAGCCCAGAAAGTAGGAAACATTACTTGAGTCTATTTTTTTTCTTACATGGAAGAGATAAGCTGGGACATTAAGTTTAGCTTGGCCATGACAGAAAAACAAAACAGCTCATTCTCTGCAGTTGATGCCAAAATACCTCTTTCCCCATATTGGTCACAATTTAGATCTTCATTCTTTAGTCTTTACTAACAGTTCCCCATCCCTAAAAAAGATTTAAGTACAACTAGTTGACTATCTGTCAAAAGCAGCATTGTGGGCATTCTTACTTTGGGGAGGATATTAAGATCCCTAAGGATTCCTTAGGTCTTCAAGTCTATACATCCAGGGAGAGGAATTGTACAGTGGTAAAGAATATGGAATGTAGAGTCTGAAACCAAGGTGTTAAATACTGACCCTGACACTTACTAATACTGAGAATGGGGACAAAAAAACCCACTTTACCTTTCAAATCCTGTTTCTTTCCTTTGAATCAGTAGGAATAATACTTGTGCTATTTATCTTAGCAGGTGGTTATGAGGAAAATGTCAAATAATAAATAAGGGCTATGCAAATATGAACTTTAAAATACTGACAGAGACTACTAAATTAACAAACCCAAGAAAACTTGGGAATAAAATAAGACTCTATAGTCATTCTGAAAATTTCTGCTGTAAAGATTGATCTATATTGACTATAGCCTACATCTTGCCATAATTAGTTGTTTGCTTCTCTTTCCTTCTACCTCTATGCCTTATTTTGGCTCAATGAACCCTATGAAATCAAAAAGTTCTTTATCATTGTTTGGTAAGGATAAAGGAAGAAAACCATATTTGACTACCAATAGTATATAGAATAATGATAGCACCTGCAAACCTCATAGATAAAGAATGCCAATTCTTTCCATATTACTTTCTCTACCATTGTCCTAACTAGAAGACAGAATAAAGTTTCAGTATACTTTAGTTAAAAGTATAGGTCTGGGTTTGAAACCTGGTTCTGCCTTTTCCAAGCTTTGTGATCACAAGGACTAGTCCCTCCAGGGCTGTAGATTTTCTTCTTTATCTACATAATCAGAGTAATACCCTAGAAAATACAAACTCGGGACCCTTTGTAAAGATGTGTTCACTATCCAAAAAAAAAAGAAGTATTTAACTTTAAAACAATACATTCCATACCTATAAGATTTATTAAATGCCTACTAGGACCATAGTAGCCAATGGGGATAAAAAGATAAAAAGAATAGAGCCTATCTTCTAGGAGACTACATTTAACTGATGCAAGCTATGGTAAGAATCAGTACAACATATCTCTAAGCCAGCAAGATAGGGTGAACTACCACCTCTGATACATTGTGATTATGTGCCCCACTGGGGGAATCACTCAATCACTTAGTGCTTGAGGTAACTCTAAATTCTAAGTTACAGAGAAATGTGCCAGTTTGCAATTGGAGGGTCTTCCTCACCTGGTAGCTCCTTAATATCAATGAAATTACAGACTTAATCTCTATCCCTATATATAGAATTAGTCTCTAAAGTCTCTCCCACAGATGATGTTATTTAATCTTTTTTAATAAACTCTTGAGAAACTGGTAGTTTAACTACAGTTCTGATGAGATTGAATAGTCTTAGTTAAAGTGATTGAGTGAGGGATAGAAAAAGGATAAAGAACTTCTTTGATATTTTCCTAAATAGTTGATTTCTTCTCCCCCCTCTCTTTGTGCTCCCCTTACCCATCTCTTTTCTTTCTATATATACATAAGCAAACATATATTTATGTCTAAAACTGTCTCCATCCTTTCTCAATACTTTGCTCAAGAATAAACAATGTAGACTTAATCAGTATGCTCTAAAAAATGAGATGGGTACTCAGAACAAATAATTAATGAAAGGCTGCAATTTTAGTAATTAATATAGAAAATAATAATGAAATATCCAAATGTACAATCAAATTACCTTACAACTCAGAATAGTGCATCTGATATTAAATTAAGTAACTACCCTAAAGATACTATACATAAGATTAGTCAATGCTAGTGCAGTGTCAGTGTTTTGACATCTCTGAAATCACAGGTTTAAAAATATTCTATATAGATGCATGTGTATACATTATGTGTGTGCATACATTCACATATGAATACAACTCCCATTGAAGCCACATAGTATAGTGGCAAAAGAATTGAGTCCAAATCCCGGGTCTAGGACTTACTTATATGTGCCATGGGAAAAAGGTAGATAATCTCTCTGGACCTCAGTTTCTGCAACCTTAAAATGATCTCTAAGGTTCTTTCCAGCTTTAAATAAATGATAATTATATAAATATATACACATAGTTGCATATTTTACCCAGTTACATATAAAACACATTTATTACTACTTAAGCAACTTTGGATATTTAACTAATCTGCATCACAGTTTCCTCGACTGAAAAATGAGGAGGTCTGACTAAATAAATGACCTCTAAGGTCTGGAACTATACTCCTATGTTGCAGTATCCTGGAAATTTAGGATTCAGTGTATATAAGGAGAACAAATCAAGACAGAGTTGATATCACTAAATAGACTGTGATTAAGCTGATTGAAACCAGATTTAAAAGACCAAGGGAATTTGTTTGTGAACAGGGAACAGGACAAAAATATCCCCTCAGAGAGGAAATCTCATCAGAGAAAATTGGGGTGGGGGAGGGGAAGTGAAGCAAAAACAAATGACTGAAAGACAGTGTTTGAAAGGAGGAGAAAAAAATTATTCATCTGTCTGCTTCTCAGAGTGTGAGTTATAAAAGGTGATAAATCCAGTTTGGGGGGGAAGAATGGCAGGACAAAGAGAGATGAGGGGAAGGAGGAGGATGACAGAGAGAGGACTCAAGGATTTACATCATTTGTCTCTTCATCCTTGTGATTTGGGAAATGAATTGATTCTGTTTTGGTAAATGAACAGTAAAACATACCTCATTGCTAACTGCCAGAATTTGGAGATGTGTGTTCCCTATTTAGAGACTTGCAAAAAAAAAGATTAATAAATGGTCCTAGTTGAATGCATTAAAAAAATTTTTTTTGATGCATCCATTTGTGGTGGGGGAAGGGAGTGAACTGGAAGAATCTGGCATTTGGCCAACACCCTTGGGGGAAAAGCAAAAATCAGAATTCCCTGCTCCTAAACCATCCACACCACACACACACACACACACACACACACACACACACACACACACACAGAGCTGTGGTTCAATCTCATAACTGATAACCCCACATGTAGCATGCAGTGATTTCATGTTAACCTGAGGGACCTTTCCCCAAACACACATTTTGAAAATCCTATATACTACTTATTATTTCAAAGTTCTAAAATATTAAAGATAACTAAATTTTTTATCTTGCATACAAATATAATATGAATTTCAATGTAAAATTCAAAGTCATTATCTATTCAGGAACTACTACATGCAAACATTATGGTAGGTGTTCATGACACAGAGACCAAAAATGAAGTAGTCCTTGCCCTGTATCCTACAGAACCCATGTCTAGGAGAGTCTAATGACTTCAAACAGGTTCCTTGAAGAGATTTGGTAACATTGCTAAATTTTCTATAACTAGTTCTAGTTTACTCACCATGTGGTAAAAGAAAACCTTTTGATTGGTCATGTAGCTAGAACTATGAGTGCCTTTAAAAGGCACTAGTGACTAGAGTCTTGGCCAATTGCTTTGTCCCCTACCCCCACCTCAGTCTTCTCTCAGTAGATCTTTGCAGCAGCCACCTGTAAAGAATTCTAGAAGAATGTGAAATCTCCCTTCTTTCCTTTCCAACCCCAATAGGAAAAACTCTTCTGAATTGCAGTGGTGATGATAGTAGCAGTAATAGTAACAGGAGCAACACCATTAGTAATAGGTTGTTTTCCTTTGGTCTAGAAGTGGACTAAAATGATGTCACTATGTTAGATTCAAGTTATAGTATATCTGACTATGCCTGATCAAACCAGTATGAGCTTGGACAGTTCATAGGTTGAACATAAATCTTCCATATGAATATTTGAGGTGGAGATATCTCTAAATTTATGCATCTCACAATTCTTTTGAGCAACTGCAATTCTACTTGTCCATATAGCAGAACCCTTTCTTTGATGCAGGAATACCATGCTGGGCAATCCTCTGCCAGTATCTTCCATGCACACAATCAATTCCAAATGCCAGGAAACTGAATCGCTTCCATTTGAATTATCTTAGGAAGATTCTGAGGATCACCTGACAAGATAAGATTCAGGACACTGAGGTCTTTTTTGGACTAAAATGCCAAGCATTCAAACTCTACTGCAAGAAGTGAACCTCCGATTTGCTGGTCGCCCTGTTCAAATTCTAAATGTTTGCTTGCCTAAAATGTTATTTCACAAATAACCCTATAAAGCAAGAAGGATGCTCAGATGGTAAACAGAAGAGATACAAAGACACTCCAAGATCTCTCAGAAGTAACAGTAATAGAAATAACAGCAAAAGTATTAGTGATAGCAGTAATAGCAACAGTAGAAGTAACAATAGTAACAGTGATGGTGGTAAGAATAGCACATAGTTACAATATTAGTAGTAACAGTATAGAAACATTGTGTTTCTATCCCAAATCATTCTGTCTTTCATTGAATGGTCAAGAACATTCCCCCCCAAACCCAAATCACCTTAGCTAATTGTTTAGGCTTTGATGGCTTAGAAAGAGTATAAAGCAATTGTTTTCTGTTATGGTCAGAAACTCTGAGGGTCTCCCACACCCAGATTGATATTTTTTTCCTGGCAAATTCATTTTTTTTGTCTCACTTCTTACCTAGCCACTGAATGGGATTTGGCTTAGACTAGCTGACACCTGACAAAGACCTTAAATTAGAAAGGCCAAGGTCACCACCCACTGCATCCTAGGCCATCAAGGTCCTCTTGACTTTTGTCTTGTCATTGATCTTTCATGACTCTTGAAAACAAGCCAGTGGTGGTGGTGGTGGGGTGGATAGAGCACCAGCCCTGGAGTAAGGAGGATCTTAGTTCAAATCCAGCCTCAGACACTTAATAATTACCTAGCTGTGTGATCTAAGGGAAATCACTTAACTCTGTTGCCTTGCAAAAACAAAAATAAACAACAAACAACAACAACAACAAAAAAGAAAACAGAGGGAGGCTGCTGATTTTGGGCAATTCTAATTCACTTAGATCCAATTCTTGAGCAAAATCAAGACATTCCCCCAAAATGCCATTGGTCCTTTTCAAGGACCAACAATAGTAGCAGCTAGGTAGTGCTGGGGATAGAGTAAGGAAAGACCTGAGTGCAAATAAGTCACAACTTTTGCTTGCCTCAGTTTTCTCAACTGTAAAATGGGGACAATCACAGCAGCTACTTTATGGAGGTGCTCTGAGAGTTAAAGGAGATAATAATATTTGATGGCATTGGGCATATAGAAAGTACTATATAAATGTTATCTATTATTTAGTAGTAGTAATAGCAGGAGCAGTAGTTAAAAATATGTTGAACAAAAGGGACATATTCAGAACTATAATTTTTGTTTAAATTCTAAGTTGCCTTAATTCTTATTTATGGCTAACTTTCCTTACATAGTTCCTAGGCAGGGATATGCTGATAAATGCTTAATAACTAGGTTTGTACACTTTTTTAGGTTTTTTTTTCAAGGCAAATGGGGTTAAGTGGCTTGCCCAAGGCCACACAGTTAGGTAATTATTAAGTGTCTGAGACTGGATTTGAACCCAGGTACTCCTGACTCCAAGGCCGGTGCTTTATCCACTATGCCACCTAGCCGCCCGACGGTTTGTACACTTTTAAGTGGCATCTCTGTTAGGTATTAACACTTTCATAAGCCTGGCCAAACAATTACAAAATAAATAAATAAATCCAAACTGGATTTAAAGAGTTTGTTGATTTCCAAAGTGTAAATATTCATATTGAAAATGGAGCAATAGAGCCAATTCAAACTAGCTCCAGCATACCTCATAACTCTTAGGTTTTGCATAATGGGGTCATAAAGAGTCATATAAGACTAAAATGATTCAACAACAAACTTTTCAGAAAGGGGAAGATTTCACAAGACTAAAATTTTAAGAAAGAGATCAGGATTATATAGGTAACCATATAATTATTGGAACTATTTAAAGAGATTCAATCTTCTTGATGAACACAGACAAGAACATACAGCTGTTTGAATTTCAACTCCCCTGTCAGTAGGATACACTGCCTCTAAACTATCCCAAATAAGAAGATCTAATTCATTCTTAAATATCTCAGGGGAAGCAGCTCCTCTAATTCTAAGAAACTTCCCCCCCCCCTTGGTTACAGGAGCTCAAATCTCTGAAGTCAATAAATTCTTCCTTATCTCTGATTTCAGTAATTTCTGCTCCATGTTAAATGCCTTTGTTCTTTTTCTTAACCTCGGTGGAAATGGATGGAGAACATTTAGTCACTCTGCTCCTTTCTTGTCATAATTTCACATTCCAAACACTTGTAATAAAACCATCCTAAATGAAAAAAAAAGCCCAAAGTAGCTGAGAGAAAGTGGGTGATAAGACTATCATGTTATAAGCTACACTGAAGAGGAAAATGTTACACAAAAAATATGATGCAACCTGCAAGACAACTGAAAATGTGGAATAAAAAATACTTTAACATTGAAATTTCATCATAACCCAATTCTTCAAAATGTTTACTTTTATTTTCCACATGTTCCCTATATTTCAACATTATCATCATTTTACATACTTAAATCCATAGTATTTAGGAATAGAAGAAACCTTAGGGACAACCTAATGTAATCTCATTTTGTTATTTTTTAAAAATGCTTTACTAATGTTTAGCATTGTTGTTTCTTCCCAGGAAGTTCCTTCCCCAACAAAAAAAATCTATTTTTTTAGGAAAAAAAGGACAATTGAACAAAACAAAATTCTGACCATGTGTATCAATGTATGTTAGAACTAACATTTATTAACTGTGTGAGCTTGGACTCTAGACAATTCACTTAACCTTTGTGTGTTTTGTGTTGTTCAGTCATTTTTTTCAGTTGTATCAGACATTTTGCCACTCAATTTGAGGCTTTCTTGGCAAGGACACTGGAGTGACTTACCATTTTCTTCTCCAGTTCATTTGTACACTTGGGGAGACTATGGCAAACAGGGGTTAAATGACTTGACCAGGGTCACACAGTTATTAAATGTCTGAGGTCACATTTGAATTCAGGAAGCCCAGCAATCTATCCACTATGCCACCTTGCTGCCCTTGGGAGTTTTAGATAAGTCTTTAAGACTCTAAGTTGTGGTGAAAAGTGGCAATTTAACTGATTTCCTTTACAGATGAAATCACAGCTCCAGTCCTTATCCCTAATAATGTATATTTCATTCTATCAAGATTTGTTACTGTATTGATCTGAAGTTTGGCATATTTTGATTCTTTTCTTTTGCAGTAGAGCACTCATGAATATTGTTAGTTTAATCCTACTTACTTGGGGATGCATAGATTCAAATAAGTCTTCCCAAGCTTCTCCAAATTCCTCATACTCATTTTTTTCTTATAATGCAAGAATCAGTTTTTCAGTTAACATTCATTAAGTACCACTAAGGACTAGACAAGACAAAAAGTGAAATAATCCTCATTCTTAGGGAATATTCTACCAGATTCATATAAAACTTTTCCCCCAGCAATTTGACAGACCAAACTATGATTTTGTTTCCTGTTTTTTTTCCCCTTAGTGAAAGTTGTCATGAATCTGCTAGAATATGAGGACCTTCCCTTCTGTCTTTGATCTTCTTAGTGTATAATATCAATAGAGGTAGTACTGGGTTAACAAGCAAGTCCTTCATTTTACAGTAGCAAATATGAGGCTAAGACATACTATGAACCAAAGTTTTTTTTAGTTGTTCATTTTTTTACTTTCTTATCCAAGTTCCCCATATTTCTTCTGAACTACAAGGCACTGACTTGGGACCAAGAAAGATCTCAAAATTCAATTTTGGAAGACTTTCTCTTATAATCTACTCTCTGCAAATGATCAGCAACAACCAGAGAAACTATTTTTATAAGCTTCCTAACTGCCTCAATTGCTTTTTTGGGTAGGAAACTTTTTGAAAACTAATGAAATGTCATGTACTACCTCTGACACTTGGAACTTACTCTTTGGGGACTGTTTCATTTTTGTAACTATTTCATATTTGGTCATTTTTGTTCACAGTAGGTTCTTAATGCTTGTTGAGTTGTATTGCATTCCATCCTTAGTTTATCTTTTTTCCCTTCACAAACTCTACATGCTAGCCATACTGGACTAGTCTTTCTCTGAATTTAACATACAAATTCATACTTCAGAGTATTTATACCAGCTGTTCTCTGTATCTAGAAATGCCACCCCTCCACTCTTTCAGAAACCTTCCACATTTTAATTCCATTGTTTTAATCATCTTAAGTCATCTGGACATTCTGTCTCACTCAGGTCTGACTAAAGGTGAGAACCAGGAAAAACTGACTCACATCCTAAATTCTCTTTAAAGTGGTTAAACTATTATCAGACTAGTGTTGAGTCTCCTGGATGGCAAAAAGGTCATGAACAGAGCAGCAACCCCAGGAAAGACACATTGAGAAAATCAGAAGTTTAAAAAAATCTTATAGTTCACACATACTGAAGCAATAATAACTTCAGAATAGCTTCCTTATGTGATTAATACATAAGAATACTTCTCCCTTAAATTACCACCCCCTTCATATCCCACTTACTCAAATGAACTCCAATAGCCTGGAAAGCAAATTTATATGGGCCTTCTGTCTACTTGCAAAGGAATTTCCTGGCTTACTTTAATAATAATATTGTCCTTCAAAAAGTAGAGGAATCAATAAGGGGAACCGCTATTCTGGATCTAATTCTCATCATCAATAAAGGGGAACTAGATTCTGAAGTAAAAGTTATGGAAAATAAGAGGCAGCTAGGTGGTACAGTGGATAAAGCACTGACCCTGGAGTCAGGAGGACCTGAGTTCAAATCCAGATTTAGACACTTAATAATTGCCTAGTTTTGTGACCTTGGGCAAGTCACTTAACCCCATTGCCTTAAATAAAATAAAAATATGTTTAAAAAGTTATGGAAACTTTCAGAGAAAAGAAGAGAAAATCCAGGGATAGACATATTTACTTAATATAAATTTTAGAAAAGCAAGTTTCAAATGGTTCAGAGAAAGGGTTACATGGAAAAACACTTTATAAGGGAAGTCATTCTAAAGAGAATAGGAATTCCAAGAAAGAAATTCTAGTTGAAACCAAGTTGAAAAATTCTGTTATGTAAGACTAGGGAATTTTCTAAAGAAAAAGATATGAATCAACAATTTAGAGTAACATATGGAGATGATGGAAGAGTGGATAACGAATGGGATGAATACTGAAGGTTTGTTACAAGAGGTCCTGTAAGAATAGTAGTAATAAGGTCCCTAAAGTTCAGAAAGAGCTGAGATTATGAAAAAAATATTTTTTTAAAGAGGTTACAAGTTAAATGGGAAGGTCTGGAGTAGAAAGCCTTTAAGATCATGTTATTAAATATAGAAGGAATTTTAGGTCCATTTTTTTCTTTTTACAGGAGGAAACTGAAGTTAATTGAGGTTAATTGACTTGCCCTTAGTCACATAACTAAAAAGTAACTGAGGTAAGAGAGGGGCAGGATCTTAATGCAGCTTTATTCTAGCTAGCATTCTATTCCCTGTACTATTTCAATGCCCACTTCCATCTCTTAGGATCTTGGAAGGAAACTTATGAGACAATTGGCCCAAAAAGAAGCTGACAAGGATAGAGTGACTTACTGAGGGTCACAGAGGTAGTAAGTTGCAGATCAAGGATTTGAACACAGGTTCATTCTATTCTACCACCTTTGGGATCTCTCTGATCTGAATTTCCCCATCTGTGGGATGAGTGTTTGAATTAGATGATCTCTATTGTCTCTTCAAGTTTTAAATAGAAATTATGGAATGAATTACAAGTATTAAATGGTTTTTGTAATATTAATGAATCTAAAATGAGTGCATGACCTCCCACCAAATTGTCAAATCTTATTACTTCTATCTCCACAATATTACTTGATTTCTTTACTTTACTTACTCTGTTCCTAACCTAAGTTCAAGTCCTCATCAACTCTCTCCTGGTCTATTTTAAGAATTTCTTACACTGGTCTCCCTATCTCATTTTCTCTTCTTTTTATTCCAAGTGCAAAATCAATATTCTTAAAATACCTTATCATTCCCTTGCTCAATAAACTTCAGTGGCTCCTTATTACCTGTAGGATAAAAGGCAAACATTATTTAAAGTCATTTTCAATCTGGTTCCAACCTAACATTATAAATTATTATAATGTACATATATATATATATATATATATATATAACTTGCCTCCATCTATTTTATGATCTATCTAAGCATTCTACTCTGACTTTTCTCTACATATAACATTCCATCTCCCATCTCTGTGGTTTTATGCAGATTATATTCTCAGAACCCAGTATATAGCAGGCACATTGATTACATATGGGGCTAGTAAGATGGCTCAGGAGATATACTGCTGAACCTGAAATTGAGAAGTCCTAATGCAGACACAATGTATTTGCCTCAGTTCCCTCACCTGCAAAATAATAACAGGACCTACCAACCTCCCAGAGTTGTTGATGGGAGTATCAAATTATTTATTATTATTTTTATTACTACTATATCTCTTCCAATGTGTTAAAAGAAGGAAACCAAAAATAATCTTAATCTCTCTCTCTCTCTCTCTCTCTCTCTCTCTCTCTCTCTCTCTTTCTCTCTCCCACATACACCTTTCTCTCCTTTCCTCCTTTTCCCTCAATGCCAATGATTGGGGTTCTTCCCTAAGATTTGACATTGAATGAGATGATATGCTTTTACAGGGTTGGTTGCTGATTATTGCACTTCTAGTTAGCAGACCTACATTCAAGGTCAACCTCTAACACTATGACTATTGCTAAGTCACATAGAGTTTTTGAGTTTGAGTTATAAGTACAGCCATCTCTTTCCCATCTACTTCTGAGGACTAATTGGAGAAGTGTGCTATATAATATTATATTTTATTTTAATAATAGTTTAGTACTATAAAGGCCAGCTGTTATTCAATTTCAGAAGAAAATGAATAAGCATGAACACTACCATGAAAATTGACTGAGTCACAGAAGAAATTCAATTTCATCATCACACAAGTTTCTAACTTTGAAATCACTCCTTGGGTTCAATCTTCTTCCCCTCACCTACTTCATATCCAACCAGCTGGCAAAAAATTTTTAATTCTACCTCCACAGCACTTTTAAATTCATCTTCTTCACTCACATAGTGACTACAGGGCTCTCATTGCCTTGTCTGGACAATGACAACAGACTCCTAACTGCTCTGTTGGCTTCCTATGTCTCCTCTCCGTAATTCATCCTCCATTCAAAATTCATTATCTTTTAAATCATAGTTCTGATACTATACTTTTCCTGCTCATGAAACTCTAATGGTTTTCTACTGTCTTTAAGTTAAAATGCAAAAATTGGGGGGAAGTATTCATAGACAATTTCTCAGATAGGATGTGATTGGGCTGGAATATTGCTGTGGTATGGGAAATGATGAGCTGGGTGGTTTAAAAAACAAGAAAAGACTTGGACTTATGGGGGAAAATGACAGAAAAACAGATGACAAATGGATATAAGAATAGTATGATCTTACATATACATGTATGTGTACATATGTGCATTTATGTATATATTTATAGATATCTATATAAATGTGTGTATACATATACAAAGATATATACATACACACACATATGTCCATGCTTAATTGTAGCTTCTTTATTGGAAAGAGGAAGGGAGAGGAAGTAAAGTAAGGGGGAAAAAAAGTAAAAAGTGCACAGCAGAGGGGCAGATAGAACACCAGTTCTAGAATCAGGAGGTCAGAAGGTGATGTGTATTAGCTGTGTGACTTTGAGCAAGTCACTTCATTCCAGTGTCTTGCAAAAAAAAAGTAAACAGCAGAGAACAAAAAAAATCTACAAGTAAGCAATATTGGGCAACTGTGAAAACAATATATAGTGGTTTTCTTGAAATGGATATTTATCATTTCATACTGTGCTGTGTACATGGCAATTTTTGCTTATTTTGTATTTAAGTTTAAAATAAATTTTAAAAATTTACAAAAAAATTATGAAATACAAACCCCTCTGCTTAGGGATTTTGCCAGATCCCTAAGATCTGGATCCAGTATTTTGGGGATTATTGCATATTATTCCCCTTCATTCACTCTCTATTCTAATCAAACTAGGGAAGCTAGGTGGTACAGAGGATAGAGCTCCAGGTCTGGTGTTAGGAAGACTCATCTTTCTGAGTTCAAATCTGGCCTCAGACACTTAGTGACTCATTAATAAAATGAGCTGGAGAAGGAAATGGCAAGTACCTTTGTTATGAAAATCTCAAAATCAATCACAATCAGACAAGACTGAAAATAACTGAACAACCAATCAAACTGGCCCACTTTTGGTGGCTGAAATAAGCACTCCATCACCTACCACCATACTTTGCATTGACTTTCTCCCCTACTTTCAACACACTTCCTCTCTCCACCTCTGCCTCTTATAAACATTAGTTTCTTAATTGTTATCTCTTAAAGGAAACCTTTTCTAATCCTCCAATTGTTGATGCTTCTATCTTTGCAAATTATTTTGTATTTACTGGATGCAAAACTGGTTCATTGAGGACAGGTACTATTTATTTTTCCTTTTGCCTTTGTATCCTCATGATATGACAAATGTTTGCTAAACTGTTTTGAAAGAAGCAGGCAAAGCTCAGACCTTTTAATACTTTAGAACTTACCATCCACTGTGGATAAGGGTACTACCTTTGTAACGGTAAGGAAATTCATTCTCAGAAAGATGAAGTATCTTGATGATTTAAGTGACAAAGTCAAGACATGAAGCTAAGTATCTGATTCTAAGCTCCCTATTTATCACATACTAGAAATGTCTGGGGAAACTGAGGCCAGCACAGCATACTTCAGAAGTAGATGTTTCATGTCTTTTCTGAAGACAGAAAGGAAGAAAGTCAAGAAGATATATTCAACTTCTATGAAGTCCTTAGGTATAGGATCTAGAGGTTTCAGAAAGAGGATTCCTCTGGGACAAATTCCCACAAGAATCTGGGATAAATGCAAATGTGGTATCCTAAAATCAAGAATTCTCAGATGGGACAGCTAGATGGTGCAGTAGATAGAGCACCGGCCCTGGAGTCAGGAGGACCTGAGCTCAAATCCAGCCTCAGACACTTAACCAAAAAAAAAAAAGAAAAAGAAAGAGTTCTCAGAGTTGGAAGGGACCTCAGAGATGCATAGTTATCCCACTTTTTCTTGAAGATCTCAACTCCCAAATTTATAAAGTTTTTCTTTACATTAAGTCTACATTAGACTGAAACTTTGAACTGGTGCTCCTACCTCTGCTCTCTAGTGCCAAGCAAAACAAGTCTAATCCCCTTTCCATACAATACACTTTCAAATACTGTATTTGAACAGAGTTATTATACACCTAAGTCTCAGCTTCTCCAAATCACCCCCCCCATTCCTTTTGTTCATTCTCATATCAAATGAGCTCAAGGCCCTTAGTTGTCCTAGCTATCCTTTACTGAATGCACTAGAGTTACAGAACTGGGAAAAAACTCCAAATAACTTCTCTCAATATGTCTTGATGACTTGATTCAGTCTCTCAGAAAGTTGCCAAAAATATTGAAAGGTTAAGTGACTTACTTGCTCAGAGTCACACAACAATGTGTTGGTGTTGGTCTTTCTGCTTTAGAGGTCACTTCAAATTACCTCTTCGCTATCAAAGAAAATTCACCTTTCCTCTTTGAGTCTCATTTTCATATCTGCAAAATTAAGTGACTAGATGATGGTTTCTAGCTCAAAAACGTATGATCTTATGACTCTATTTTTGAACTAGAAGAAGAAAGGGGAAGAAAAACCCTAAGAATAAAAATGCATTTAAATGCCAACAGTATGCCAAACATTAAGGGTATAAATGCAAAAAATGCAACAGTCTGCTCTCAAAAAAAATCAGCTTTCAAGCTCAACAGAAAGTTCATTTTAAACAAAGGCAGTGGCAACAAGAACCCAATCTCAATATCCCCTTCTCTCCTCTGATACTGTTACCCCTCCTATGTAGGCCCTTATCACCTCACACCATACAATAATCTGTTGTTAGGTTTACCCTTTTCAAGTCTCTCCCCTTTTTAATCCATTCTCCTTCAGCCACTGAAGTAATTTTCCTAAAATTCAGGTAGGACTACTCAATAAGCTCCAATGGCTTTCTATTGCCTTCAGGAGCAAATACAAAAATACTCTCTTTGACATTCAAAATCCTTCATAATCTCATCCTCCTATCTTTCCAGTCTTTTTAAACTTTATTCCCCAACATATATTCTTCTAACATAAGTCTACCTATCTTCTAACTGGTCTTTTAAAAGTTCCATGAAAAGACCCTCCATCTCTCAGCTCTGGACATTGTCTATGGCTATCCTCCCTTCTCTATTTTTAAAACTGACCTCTCTGGCATCCTTTAAACACCAAGTGAAATCTCACCATGTATAGGAAGTTTTCCTGAACCCCTCTTAATTCAGAATTTTCCCTCTTTGGATCATTTCCAGTTTATTCTGATATGTTTGCTTTATATAAAATTTGTTGGACTGTTGTCTCTCCTCATTAGATTGTAAACTCTTTAAGGGCAGGTAATATCTTTTGATTCCTTTTGTATCCCCAGAATTTAGCAGTGTCTTAGCATAGCAGATGTTTAATAAATATTTATTGATTAATTAATGAAAAATAGAATTTAAATAGAAATTTCAAAAGGACAACTCATATTACCAAGCCTTCTTTGTCACCATGAAACTTGCCTACCTCCACATAGCCAGAACTAGTATTGTGTTCTTCATGCATTCTTTAGTCTAGCTAAATCATCTGCCTTACTGTTCTTGATCTGTGACACCATTGCTTTCTAGGTCTTTGCATTCAATGTCCTCCTTGCCTGGAATGTGCCCTCTTCATTTCTGCCACATTTCCTAGTTTCCTTTAAAGCTCAATTTAGGGGAAGCTTGTTGGCATGGTGGATGGAGCACTGGCCCTGGAATCAGAAAGACCTGAGTTCAAATTTCACCTCAGCCACTTGGCACTTACTAGCTGTGTGACCTTGGGCAAGTCACTTAATCCTATTGTCCCTTCCCAAAAGAAAAGTTCAATTCAAGTTCCACCTTCTCTATGATATCTTTTCTGATCTCTCTAGTTGTAAATGCCTCCCCCTACCCAAAATTAGCTGTATAGAATGTTTATGTACTTGTATATTTACATCTTGTATCTCTTAGTAAATATAGACTCCTTGAGTACACATAGTGTTTTTCTTGTCTTTGTAACCCTAGTCTAATGACTGCCTGGCATATAGTAAGTGATTTAGAGATAGTTGTTGATTGTCACTTTCTACCACTCCAGTGGACTCAGTGCCCTGACCTGACCAATATAATAGAAATGATGATTTTACCCAAAATAATTTATATATTCAACACCATCCCAATTAAATTACCAAAAAATTATTTTACTGAATTAGAAAAAAGTAATAACAAAATTCATTTGTTAGAACAAGAAGTCAAGAATATCAAAGGAAATAATGAAGAAATATAAAAGGAATAGGTTCCAGATCTTAAATTATATTATAAAGTAGCAATTATCAAAACCATCGAGTATTTAAGAAATTGGAAGGTAGATCAATGGAATAGAGTAGATATACATTTGATGGCAGCAAATAAAATAATCTCATATTTGAAATGTAAAGACATAAGGTGAATAAGAATTCACTATTTTGTAAACATTGTTAGGAAAACTAAAAAGCAGTATGGCAGAAACTGGGCATATACCAATAATTTTACACCATTTACTCCTCAAAGCTTTTTTCTTGAATCACACCTACTCTTTGGCTATACTGCTACTGCTGCCTCCACTTCTGTCTTTATCATCTTTAACATCCTTTACATAGCTGTAAAATGTATATACATTCAAAATAACCAGAAGATGAAGTGTCAAAGGGATTACTAAAGCCTTGATTGGGTGATGAAGGCAAGTTGTAATATCAACTTCAATGCCAGAGTTTTCCAATAGGTAGTATCAGGATTGCCTGTGGTGGTTTATATACAATTCTAAACAGAGGCATATGCAAAAAGATTTGATAATGCCTCTTGCAGTCCAAATAGATTATACTTTCTGGGGAAAATCTTCTGGTGTCATGGATTTCCAACTGAAGATTTTGAGGTAGGGTTTCCTAACAATGATGATCAACAAATTAAGATTCAAACTCAACAGATGTCCAAAATGTCATGGTACCTCCGATATCAATGGTTAGGAGAAATCAAGCATCACAGACTATTGATATTCAAAGTATAGCTTATTATCTTCCTGTTTACTCTTTCTTTCTCTTTTTTTTCTGAGGAGCTAATCAAGAAAACTAAAATTCAAATCCAGCTTCAGATACTAATAGATGTGTTACTCAGGCAACTCACTTAACCTCACCCTCGGTTTCCTCAACTGTTAAATGAGAATAATAGTATTTACTTCCCAGAATTATTGTGAAGATGAAATGAAGTAATAAAGTTCATAATAGATATTTAATCTATTATGCTTTGTTCTTTTCCTTTTTCTGTACTGGTCCATAATCAACTCAATACATAAACATTTATTAAGCAACTACTATGTGCTAGACACTGTGTTAAACTCTGGAAATACAAAAACAGGCAAAAGACAACCCCTGTCCTCAAAGAGTTTACAATTTAATGGGAGGGAGACAACAATCAAATCCATATAAAGCAAGCTATACCAAGATAAAGATAAAATAAGTGAGAGAAAGAACTGGTATTAAGAGAGGTTAAGGTAGATCCCTTGTACAAGGTGAGATTTTAGATGTGTTTAAAGGAAGTCAGGGAAATCAATATTCAGAGTGGTGGAAGGAGACCATCCCAGGCATGATGGACAGCCAGAGAAAATATCCAGAACTGAGAAATGAGAGTTTTGTTCATGGAAGAGTGTTAGAAGTACATATTGGAGAATGAGATGAAAGGAAACTGAAAAGGTTAGAGAGGGCTAGAGTATAAAGGATATGAATGCCTAAAAGAACATTTTATATATATATATATATATATATATATATATATATTATATACATATATGTATATATTACATTATATTATATACATATTACCTTATATTATTTACATATTACATTATATTTTGTATATATTTTATATATATATATATATATATATATATATATATATATATATATATATAATATATATATATAATATAATGTCCTGGAGATCATTAGAGTTTATTGGTTAGTAAGACCAATAGGAAAATCACTTTACTGGCTGAAGGCAAATGGATTGGTGAGAGGAGAGGCTTGAGGCAGGCCAACCCACAAGCAGGCTAATGCAGAGGAGAAAAGGGGACATGAAGTGATGCAAAGATGAAATCAACAGGCCTTGGTAACAGCTTAGATATGGAGGGGTAAGAGACAGTGAAGAATCCAGATGACTCCTCAGTTGCAAATCTGAGAGACTGGAAAGATGGTGTTGACTTCAAAATTTAAAGAAAAGTAGGGAGGGTTTTGTAGGAAAGACAATGTGCTTTGAGTTTTAAATGTCTAGGAGACATCCAGTTTGAGATGAATGAAAAGCAGTTGGACACATGAAATTAAATGACAAAAAAGATAATGAGACAGGAAAGGTAAACTTGAGAATTATCTTCATAGTGATGGTTATTAAATCTATGAGAGCTGATGAGGTCACCAAGCTAAGTAGTATAGAAGGAAAAGAAAAGAGGGCATAAGACAGACTTGAAGGACATCTATTGTTAGAGAGTGTGATCTGGAAAAAAATTCAGAGATAGAGAATTTAGAGTGTCTAGCAAGAGATTAGACAAGCACTGAAATTCATTTCAGTTTTCCAAAGACACTCTTGTTTTCTTAGATTGTGGGTTCTATCTTCATTCCACATTTGATCTCTTTCCTTAAATCAAATGAATATTGGCTATTATTTGGCATTATAAGGAGACTTAAGGATCAAAGATTCAGAGGTAGAAATTTAGGACATCATTTTACAGATAAACTGAAGCCCAGAAAATGGGAATGACTTGCCCCAAAGGTAATAGATTTAGTAAGCAGCAAAATTGGAATTCAAATAAATCTGACTCCCAAATCTAGTGCTCTTTTCATGAAATCATCTTGATGATGATGGCTATGCAAAAAAAAGGATCTATTGGGAGGGGATTGGGAACAGATGGAAAACTTAAATTTGCTCTTCTTTAAAAATGGGTTTTAAAAAATATAGCTTCTCATTAATCTTATAATTCCAGGGCCACTTGTAAGATAAGTTCATATATATATTCATCCATGAAAATGTTGCTTGTAGAATGTAAGCTTCTTGAGGGGTGAGTGGTTTTTCATTTTATTTTTGTATCTCCAAAGTTGGTCTTGCATATAGTAGATGTTTAATGAATTCCTTTTTTTTTAAATGAGAGATTAGAGTGAGACTTTGAGACTTGAGACTCAGAATAAAAGGAATCATGGTGAGGTGGCAGAGAAGTAACAGAAGTATCTCACATTTCCCTATCACTTTAAGATGTAAAAAAACAATTTCCTTGCCACAACACTGTAAGAAGGTAAGACAAAAAAAAAAACAAACCCAAAGTTCTTGGTTTACAGATCAAGAAACTTAATCAAGGATCAGATAATAACAGTCAAAAAATAGTCAAAGAATTAGGAAATTTTAGAAGCCCAAACTAGATCCTAAATAATCTGACTTCAAATTCAAGACTTCACCCATTCTACCATACTATGGAGTTATTGGCACCATTTTAAGATGTTATCAGAGAAAGGATCAGAGTCTGGACCCAGGGCTTTCCTTCTTGGCACTGCCTGCTAACTCACTCATGGGACACATCTGAGTAGCTTGGCATGTACTTCCATATCCAAAAGAGATAGAAGACAGATGTCGTGCATTCTACAAGGCATGGAAATCATGAAAAGGAGTAGCATGCTCACATGTGGAAAAAGACAGGGGTACAGAAAAGAAGTAAGAAGCAGAGTTTAAAGAATTATACCAGATGAGAGGACTCATGACAACATGGAACTAGACAAACCTGCTCAGAATATGTTCTTGCTAAAGCATTAGGAAATCTGCTTCTGGAAACATTGGATAGCAGTAAGAATGGGAGTGGGGTGCAAAGAGCTCCTTACATATTAAACTATTACTTCTGATCAGTTTCAAAGGCCTTTCCCATATAATCTAATTCACTTTTTCCTTCATCTTCCTAAACTCTCTTGTCTCTTTCATTTATTTTTGTACACTATCCTTCCTGATCCTCTCTTGAACCCTGTTCAAGGTCTCAGAGCTAAGTAGCAAACACACAAGAGATCGAACTGGGCCAGAGAGGATCCTTGCCTTCTTGGTCTATTCCTCCTCAATGGTACATGAATAGATAAACACTGTTTTATCCCACCTCTTTCAATCATGATAAAGTTTACTAAGTGCCTGCCTGGTAAAACAGATTAGGAGAATATAAAACCTATATAAAACCCCGTGGAGTTTTATAGACACTGAAATTGTAACTCCTCTAGAAATGGGTATAAAATACATTGCCTCTTACTAGCCATATAATACCAGGAATACTAGAAAGATAAATTCATACTGTATTTATTCACATAAATGATGTATTTAAGACAAGAGTGATTCTATGGTAGCAGTGATACTGCTGCTGGGTAAACATCTGTGACAGATGTCTGTGGCCTGTGGTCAGCTGGAAGAAAGATCCTGAACAAGTAAGAAGCTTGAAAGGGCATAAGACCATGCAAATGGAAAGAAGAAAACCCTCTAACTACTCAAAACATCTGTTGGAGAGAACAAATATAGCTAAACAAGGATCAAAGCGATTTCTACATTACAGAGAGAACAGTTTTACAATATAGCACATAGATAAATCCAACTAGAATAGCTGCCAGGCAGGATCTAGGATTTTCCTAACTGGAAAATATAAACTGATAAAGGAAAGCAGACCAAGGGAGGGGTTGGGGGGAATGGAGAGGGCTATGTAGGGAAAATATACAAATGTTAAAGGATTTGGAAACTGGAGGAAAGACCAGACTCTCTAGAATTCTGGGAATCCCTGGAGAATAGGAAAGAGTAGGAGGGTGGGAAAATACTAAGGAGGTGAGGTAGGGGAGAGAATTGGGGAGAGGGATTAAAAAATAGGGTAAAGTTTTGATAGTGACACCATATTACCAACTGTAGAGGCAGCACTTTTAATTTTGCTGCCTATAGATGGAACCAAACATGAATTGAACCTATTTGCAAAATTTTATACTTCAACCTTTAAAGAGGGAGAAGAAAGTAACCATTAATCAAATACGGAACTATAACTAGAAAAGGTAGTTTAGGAAAAAAATAATAAAATTTAAGTATGCTTTCAAAAAGAATGTTACATTGCTCTTTCCATTACATCCAGTAATTGTAATTTTAAATTGTCTTTTTTCTTTTTTAGGGCGGGGGTATTGTAAGACCTTTGTGCACTTTCCAAAACCCCCATAACAACCAGACATTGACAAAAGGTTGGCCATGACCCAGTCTTATTGGTAGTGATCAATTATCAGTCTCTCTGGTTTGGCACTAATTATATTAACATATCAAGAATAGTAAGTTTTGAAACTTGGACAGAATCTTCAGAAATTAGTTCATTACTGTTTTGGTTATTAAGTGGGAATGTAAAATCTAATACCCCTTAGGCAAACAGTGATTATTCCCTTTCTACTTTGTCAACATAAAAAAACAACACATCAACAGTGATGTGCTATAGGTCTCTTTCCTTGGCCAAATGCTAATTAAGAGATATATGAGGGGTGGCTAGGTGGTGCAGTGGATAGAGCACTGGCCCTGGAATCAGGAGTAGCTGAGTTCAAATCCAGTCTGAGACACTCAATAATTACCTGGCCGTGTGGCCTTGGGCAAGCCATTTAACCCCATTGCCTTGCAAAAACTTAAAAAAAAAAAGAAATATGAGATCAATAATCTAGATGAAGATGTGGATGCCTATTCAATATAAAGATAACACAAAGCAGAGAGAAATATCTAACAGTATAGGATGATGGAATCAGGTTTCAAAAATTTATCTCAGTAGGCTGGAACAATGGTGCTAAAACAAGATAAACTTTAATAATGACAAACATAAAATCTCCCAATTAGGATCCCAATTATTTTTTTTTAAACCTACTCCCACATGATGGGAAAGATGTGTCTAGAAAGCAGTTCATATGAAGAAGACCTCAGGGGTTTGCTGACTCCAAATTCCATATGGATCAACATCAAAATATGATTGCCATCAAAGTCAACATGACCTTCATCTATATTAAAAGAATTCTATAGTTTTCAAAAGAGATAAGCAGTAAGTCCTTTTGTTCTTTGCCTTAATCACAGGGCATCTAAACCAATGTGTTCTTTTGGTCTTCATATTTTAGGAAAAATATTGACAACTGTAAACAAATCTAGAGGATCATGAAGGAGATTGAAAATCATGTTAATGAGTATTTGTTGAAGGAACAACAGATATTAAATTTGGTTAAGAACGTCAAGATCATTGTCTCCAAACTGAAAGGTAGCATTATTGAAGCTATTAGTTTTTGTTTCCCCAGAGGGAAGCAATGGAGGCAGATTTTGACTAACTAGAAGGAAGTCATTTATAACAGAGTTTTACTATCGTAGTACAGAATATTACACAAAATACCAAGTTCCTCATTATTAGAGTTTAAGCAGAAATTGAATCACGATTTATCAAGGTGTTATTTCAAGAATTTCCATATTGAATGGAAAGTTGAACTAGATGGTCTTTTGGGTTTCCTTTTAACTCTGAGATGCTATTCATCTCAAATTCAACTGTTTCAAGTTCTAAGATTCAATATATATATATATATATGTATGTATGTATATATACACACATATATATCCCTCTTATTATCCCTTCCTATTCTTTACAAGCTTCTAACAGCACCTATAACTATTTCATTATTTCCACACAGGAAGCATTTATTTGTATTTATGAGAGGGAATGTGCTTTAATGAAGAATATCAAGATTTGAGATTAGAGCTCACCTCTGACACAAGCTGAGTGACAATGGACAAGTAATTTAATTTTAGTTTTCTCAGTGATAAAATGGAGATAATATTTCCAGCAGTAGCTTTTCTCTAGGGTTGTTGTAAAGATTACAACACATAATGTTTGAAAAGCATTAGACAGTTACTGTTATTGTTATTTAATTTCAGCTAAGGAAATCCTGGAATTACTACACCTCAGACACTATCACATGCAATGGGTTTTTAATGAAATCAATAAGCTCTGGGATGCCAAGTACTTCATATGATTAAAATAGAAATAAATACCACAGTCCATTTGGAAAAGGCAGACTGAACTGAGGACATCTGAGGCTACATTCATTTAGAGAGGTAGAAATAGAACAAAAATTTAACTTATGATACCTCAACTTGATACAGATAGGTACACCAAAATGATCATGCTAGAAATTATTTAAGGACTTGTATAAAGAGATAAAAGTAGAAAATGGAAAGAAATTGATTTATTAGAAGGAGATTAAAATAGTCATATTCACCTGGAACTAAAAATGTTTGTAACTATTCAAATTGAAACTACAAGCATGATGGTAGGCTCAATATGACAATAATAAATGGAAATTGTATAAGTTGGAATTTATCCAGCATATATATACACACTACAGGCAGGTTAGCTAGATTCTCAATGGTGACAAATATGAGATGGATATTTTTACATCCTGTGAAATACCACCGGAAGTTCGGATAACTCTTTACTCATTGACTCTACTATCATGATAAGGGTAGACTTATAATGATAAGGGTGTGAAAAAAATCACAAACTATGAGCTGTATTATGAATATCACTACTTTCCCATTCTTCCCATTCCCCCCATCTCGTTAATGTAACATTGCTGTTATAATGCTCCATCAGGATTCAAATGTAAGTCTTTAGAGTATTAAATCATTGAACTGATTTAGTGGTTATTGTAAATTTGCAGTTTTCACCTGAAAAATAGATCTCCCCACAGATTACTGGGCCAAAGGTCTAATCAACAATGGGGAATGGCAACCTAGACAAAGTAGAAAATAAACAGTTTTCCATGTATTAAACAGGGAGGCATATAAGTCTTCAATTTTAGTTGTCCTGAAGAACACTGGACTAGAAGTCAGGAAGATATAAGATTTTATTCCAGTTCCTGACATTTAATAGCTACATGACTCTGGGCAAGTCATTGTCTATCTCAGTGACCTTAACATAAAATGAAAATAATAATCACACCTATCTCTCAGGGTTATTGTGAGTGTATGATGAAAGAATATTTGTAAAATATTATAAAAACGTTAGCTGTTATTATTATTGCTGTTATCACTTTAGCCATCTTGCATCTAAGAAGACTGATGATAAGGGTCAATAAAAGGTTACAAACTGCACAGATTGAAGGAAATGTGTAATACACAGCAAACCACCCTTATTTCAGCAAGGCATTTGACAAAATAACTTGTCAGTATATAATTATGGACAAGATGAAATGATATAAACTAGATTACAACAGTGTTAAGTGAATTCCAAATTACGTGAACCACCAAGTCCTGGATGATTCAATATCCATTTTGTTGTAGGCTTCTATGGCTCTGGGCTTTGCTCTCATTTGAATTCACTATTACTTTTTTTTTATCAGCAACTTGGATAAAAGCATAGATGACATACTTATCAAATGTGTAGTTGCAAGAAAAATGAGAGGCATGAATTAAATAAAGCCAATGAACTGGGGCCATCTTTGGATAGAGCCACTTTGAGTAGACAGGCAATTGCTTTGAAGTACAATGCAGGGGACAGTAGGGACAATTTAGTAGAGACTCCAAGGGCATCAGGTTGGCACCATCTGCCTAAAGTTGAGCTTGACAACATCCAAGGACTTGAATCTCAGACTTTATCCCTATTGCCTAATTTAGTTTTGAGTCTCTGTAGATTGACCCTAGATCACAAATCTCTACTTTCTCCTCATTGATCCTGCTTCTGACTGCTTCTGCTCTAGACACCACTAAACATTTTTAGTCCTGGTGCTACACCACCTAACAGACACCAGTTGTTTGCTTGCTCTTTGTTCTCAAAGAAGATGTTGACATCAGGGAGTTGATGTTATGACTTGCAAATGATTTGAATTTAAATGTGTTTTGGGGGGGGAAGGGGGGTGTCTCACCAGTCTCACTTTCTCCTCCAAAGTCAAACCAATGACCACTATTAGCTTATTCAGCAGAATTTCTGGCCTCTGATTTTGTCTGAATTTCCCAATTTTTGACCTTTTCTTGTTTCTCAGCTTGAGAAGCTTAGATCTGTATTACAGATTCCACTTAATCTTATTTTCTATTAGACCTTATACCAAATCTCTGGATGAGAAATCAGTATTAATTTAAAACTACCTAGAGGGACTGAAACTATGGCTTCAAATTAACAAGATGAAATATATGCATATTTCAAGAACCCTCATCTTCAGTGCTTGGCAAATATTAACTTACTAATGTTTACTATTAATTAAATATAAGCATTTCCTAAATTCACACAGATAGGATTCTTTCCAATCCCTCATGCAGTGAGGTGGTGCAATTGTTAGAATACTGAACCTACAGTTATGAAGACATGAGTTCAAACCTAGCCTCAGCTTCTTATAGCTTTGTGACTCTGGACAAGTCACTTAACCTCAACCTACTTCAGTTTGTTTGACTGTAAAATGGGGTTAAAAATAATACCCATCTCCTAGGGTTGTTTTGATAATCAATGGAGATAACAGTTGTAAAAACATTTAACATGGTGCCTGGGTACAAAACAGGTGTTTATTAAATGACTGTTTCCTTCCTTCCATAAATGATTTTTCAAAGTTGCTACAGAGAGAGGAAAAACTTCACCACTAGGCATCAACTTTCTTCTAATTAACTTCTCCATACTGAACTAGATTTGTCCTTGAAAAAGAGACAATACACACAGAACTAAAGCCCCATACTCAGAGCCTTGCCAGACTTGGCTAACACTTCTGTTTTATGGCCTAACATTCTAGAATGCAGCATTATACTTCTATGCCATGATGATGAAAGAAGAAAGAACATCAGATGAAATGCAATAACAAAATTAAAAAAAAAATTTACAGGCCAATATTTGGCTTTTTTATGTAGGATGAAAAAAGATAACATTCTGAAAGCAGTTCATATTTAAAGAATCAGGCATCATTGAACTGAAAGCTCAAATGCGGGTTAAGAAGTTGGTCAAATCTTAGATAAAATAAATAGTAGAATAGTGTCCAAGACAATGAAGATCATAGTCCCATGCTGTCCTAATAAGTCCTAAACTCCAAGCAAAATAGTCTGGAACAAGCTGAATTAGGCTTAAAACAGAGTATATAGAATGGTTAAAAGATATATGCTGGAACCAGAAAAAACATGTACACCCTAACAGCAACATGGGTGATGATCAACCCTGATGGACTTGCTCATCCCTTCAGTGCAACAACCAGGGACAATTTTGAGCTATTTGCAGTGGAGAACACCATCTGTATCCAGAGAAAGAATTATGGACTTTGAACAAAGACCAAAGACTATTATTGTCAAATTAGAAAAAAAAGCATTATATTATAATGTAATTTTACTATCTCATACTTTACATTTCTTCCTTAAGGAAATGATTTCTCTATCATCACATTCAACTGAGGTCAATATATAACATGGAACCAATATAAACACTAACAGAATGCCTTCTATGGGGAGTAGGGGAAGGGAAGCAAGAATGGGGGGAAAAATTGTAAAACTCAAAATAAATAAAATCTTTCTAAAAAAAGACATATTCTGGTGGCAGAAACTGAGGGCATTTAATAATAAAAAGGGAAGACTGAGGCAACAAAGGTGGTATAAAACTTAAGAGGTACCACAAAATATAAGAAGGGAAAATGATTAGTTTTTAAAAGAAGAAGGGTCTGATTCTGTAAACCAGAGATGTCCAGCCCACAGCCCACAGACCGTATGTGGCTCACAACACTCCAGAGAATAGTACAAAACAGATAAAAATTTCATTGGGAAGTAATTAACAAAATAAATAAAAATTTCAATAAAAATTAAAAATGTAACATTTTAAAACTAGGTCAACATGCAACCCATAGAGATCCTTATGAAAGGGTGAGTGGACTTCAGTTCTATTTGAGTTTAACACCACTGTTGTACACTATAAACAAGTGGTACTGACTCATCACTAGAAACATTTTTGAACATTGTATTAAAGGGATGATATTTGAGCTTCTAGAAAGGGAGACAATGATTTATAAAAGTCAATATGGCTTCAACAAAATTAGATGATAGCAGACCCAAATGAATTTCTATTTCTTTGACAGGGAAGAAGGCTGGCATACTGGAGATAAAATATAACTCAATTTCAGCAATGAACTTGAATAACTTTCACTGTCCTTGTAAATATGATAGGAGGATTTTAGATGACTGCATAGTTAGGTGGATTTCAGAGAATCAAGTCCAAAAGTAATTTAAAAGATCATCTAATCCAATCCATACTTCAAATAACATTCCTTCCATTACATAACTGATAAATGCTTCCCTACTGAGGGAGAGTCACTAGCACTCAAGCTGGTCAATTCCACTTTTGAATAATTTTAATTGTTGGAAATTGGGACAGCTAGGTGTAACAGTAGATAGAATATCTGGCCTGGAATCAGGAAAACTCATCTTTCTCAGTTTAAATCTGGCCTCAGATACTTACTGACCCTGGACAAGTCACTTAACTCTGGTTACCTTCGTGTCCTCATCTGTAAAATGAACTGAAGAAGAATATGGCAAATCAATCTACTATCTTTGCCAAGAGAACCTCAAGTGGAGTCTGAAGATTTCAATGTGATTAAAAAGAGACAGCACAACACCAAGACTGAACTGAAACTTTACAACTTCTTACTCATTGCTCTTAGTTCTGAGGTCAATCAGACCAACTCCAATCCCTTTGTTAATGGGGCAACCCTTCCAATTCCTAAAGATAGTTATCATGTTCACCTATATTCTTTCTTCTCCAGGATAAATATCCCCAATTCCTTCCATTGACCCTCAAATGATAACAATTTCATCTTGTCCCTTTATTATTGCTATCCAATCCAACATTCTCCAAATTAGTGAAGATCTTCCTGAAATGTGGTATCCATGACTTAAAACAATATTCCAGATGTGGGGACCAGGATAGTGTAATTAGAAATAAATACCTCTCCCAGCTTAGTCATCAGTCTTCTTAATAAGAGTTTAAGATTGTAATATTTTTCTTGACAATGTTTCAATGTTACATTTTTGAGTCACATTGCACTTGCAGATTATTAATACCCCCAGATTTTTCCATCTATTCTTTCTGACCTCTTGTGAAGATAATTTTTGAACCCAAGTACAAACCTTCACATTAATTCCTATGAAATTTCATCTTATAGGATTCAGTCAAATGGTGAATTGTGCCAAGACATTTTGCATTCAGATTCTGCGATACAGTGTAATAGCTATCTCCTCCAACTCATATCATTTACAAATCTGAGAAATGTAGCATTATATCTTTTTCTTGATGAAGCACCCACTAGAGAACTTCTAAGATGACAAAAAAAATATTCTTGGAATATAACAACTTAACTAGCTGTGAATTGATAGAATTATATTGCTGTTTAGCTCTTATCTTTCCACATTTTGCACAGCAATGTACAACTTTGTCAAATGCTTCACTAAAATTAATGCAAACAGTTATCTATGGCATTGCTCTCATAGACCACTGTATTAACTGTATCAAAAATGGAAATGAGGTGAACCTGTCATGACCTGGTAGTGACAAAAACCATTCTGACTCTGTGATCATTGACTACATTTCCAGATAATCACTAATTGTAATCTGTTGATTATTTCTAGTTTCTGCTGAAAAGGATTCCCTTCTCATCAAAATCAAATTCCTTTATCCCTCCATCTTCTATGCTCTCCAGTAGATTTCCCTATCATTTTTCTCTCTCTCCCCCCTTTCTTTTATCTCTCTTTGTCTAGAGCTCTCTCCTCTCCCTCCCCTCCCCCTCCCCTTTTCCTTCCTGCCTATAAACATTCTCAAGTCTCCCTATCCTTAAAGAATTATCATTTTATTATTCACACTACTTAGTCTACATCCTTCAACCTCTTCCCAGTAAAACTCATTATAAAGATGCCTCCATTTTGTTTCCTTCACTTACCCCACCCACTTTCTCCTCCACTCTCTGCAATTGGGCTCCCAATTGAAACAGACCGAAAAAAATATTAAATAAGGTGGGGGGGGTTGGGGGAACTCTCTCCAAAGCTACTAATGATTACTTAAGTTGCTAGTTCTAATGGCCTCTGTCTACCTTCTCCTCTTGGATATTCTCTCCCCTCTATGTGTTGATGACATTGTTCTCTTTGTTCACCTATCAGATTGACTACTTTCAGTGTCCTTTTCATCACACATGTCATAGTTCCTATTACCAAGGCTCCATCCAGGACCCTCTTCTTTCTCCATGCTGTCTCACTTGGGACTTCATAAGGCTCTTGTGGGCTCAAGTGTCATTTCTATGAAGATGACTCCCATATTTGTATATATAAAAACCTTCATACCCTCACTTCTCAACTCCAGCCTTGTATCACCAGTTGTTTATTGGACAGTTAGAACATTATGTCCTTTAGGTATCTCAAACAGGTCAAAATTCCACACATCTTTTTTCTTTAAACCACTCCTTTTCCAAAATCCTCTGTTTGATATTCACAGCCCATCATAACCTGCCCCCCCTCACCTTTTATTTCTTCCTGTATCTTATATCCTACCCCCATCAGGTAATCTGTGATACAGTATCTTCATTAGGCTTCATTAGGACTAGTTAAAATTCTATATAAAGCCTTTTCAGATCTCTTTTAATTCTAGTTCCCTCCCTTTATATATAGATTATTTCCAATTTATCCTGTACATAATTTGCTTGTACATGGTTGTTTGCCTGCTTTCTTATTATTCTTGAGAGCAGGAATTGACTTTAACTTTCTTTAATCTTCAGCACTTAGCAGAGTACTTAGCATATAGTAGACACCTAATAAATGTTTAATGACTAACCACAATAGTTTCTTTGGATGACTTTTTTTTTCCTTTCTCATCAAAATTGCTTCTTTTTTAAATTTGAAAATCTCATTCTTTTAAGTTTCCTTTCCATAGTGAGCTGATTTCTATGGGATCCTCCCTATCCTTATAAACAGTGTGAAATCTGCTTGCCTCCAGAGGTCAGAACTAGAACCAGTTAGAGAAATCATAGGTAGTCTGATTTTGATTTAGTATAAGGAAGAACTTCCAACAGTGAAAACAGTCCTAAAATAGAATGTCCAGACTCATGAAGTGTTCAATTTCCTATTAATGAAACCATATAAGTAGAATTTTGAACTACATATCAGAGATTTTTAAGCAAGATTTTTGCCACAGAGAAAACTTAGATGAAGGAGGAAGAGTAGCAAAGTAAACAAATATAATCCTAAATTCAGAGTTAAAAGAGATCTAGGTTTGAATATTGCTTCTGCATTTACTAGGTGTGTGACCTGGCCAAATCATTTAGGCTCAACGAACCTCAGTTCCCACATCTACGAAATGGATTAATGCTACATGTTTTGCCTTCTTTATGGGTTTTTTATAAGTTCTAAATAAGATATATGTAAAGTCCTTTGTGAATTTTAGAACTTTAAGTAAAACAATGATAGCTATCATTAACAACCACTGAAGTGACTTATATGAAGTGCTTTTCACAAGATGTACAATTTGGGGCAATTCCTTTCAGATATCTAGGCCTCAGTTTCTCCATTTATAAAATGAGGAAGGTGGACTTGTTGAGTTCTGAAATGCCTTCCATCTCTGAAATGCTATAATTTTACATTTAAAGTTTACTTAAGAATTTAATCAAATGAGAAATGCCAAGGACTAGAAACCAGAAGCTTATTTTTAGTGTTCCTAGGAAAGAAAGAGTAGGAAATTTATTTTCCTTTGACAGAGAAAGGGGTGGGTTTCTGGTAGTTTTACTTTTCTCTTTATATCCCAGTTTAACTGAGGTCTAGGGGTCCTAAAATTTATGAGGTCTTTCTGTAACACCTGCCCTGATTCAGGGTAAGAAGCCCAGAGACCTGGATATTAGAGTTCTTGAGTTCTTTCAAAAGAACCATTTCTGATTCAACCACCGAGAAGACAAAAATGATCAGGCTCTCGGGGATGGGGGAGGAGCAGAGGGGGGTGTAGGAAGGCTCCCAGACAGGGAAACACATGAAATACTAAATAAGGAAAAAAGCTTTTAGAAAAGCAAAACCCAGAACTTAGCAACCTCTCTCCGCAAACAGACTGTAAAAAAAAAAAAATAGACAGAGTTAAAGGAAAGCAGTTAGACCCAGAGTGGGTTTCAGACTATTCAGACAACACTCAGAGATAAACAATGGGAAGGAGAAAACAGAAAAGGGGAGAGAAAAGTGTTTTCCCCAAGAGGAAACAGTTTCCTATTGTCAGAGATTCGGGATTCCTACCCACTAGTGAAATGTTAAATAACAATTCAGGTTTCATCTTCCTCAGTACCTAAAGCAGAAGCTTTCTCTTCTTCTATGAAACCCTTAGAATAACAAGATTATCTACTTAGATGGAGACTTTGAAGGATCATCTATTCCAACACCCTAACATGATGAAACTGAAGCCCAGAGAATCAAACATAAGATCTATATCTATAAACTTAGAGGTCATCCAGTCCAATACTTTAATTTTACAGATGAAGAAAATACGGTTTAAGGAGCAGGTCAAGTGGCTTGTCTATGGTCACAAAGATGGTGACAGAACTGGGATCTGAACCTACATCCATTCACTCCAAATTCACTGCATCACACTGTCTTACTATCTCCCCCAAATCCTACAGAACTCTTTATAGCACTCATCTGGCACTTACATATTCTCTTGCATTACAATTTTTTATATATTCTCTTATATTACAATTATTTTCACACTTACTTTATAAGATTAAAAGATCTTGGTATACAAACTCTGAGACTATTCCCAAATTATCCTGATTCTTCCTGTCATCTGTTTCTATATGTCTCTCTCTGTATTTATGTATAAAAGCTAGATATGCGCACATATATGTTTTATTATATATACATGGACTTTGTACTTAATTGTTTCCATGTTGCTTATCACATTAAACTATGAGATCCTTAAAAAGCAAGGGCTGGATGTTGCCTTTCTTTGCATCTTCAAGAATTTAGCACAGTGACTGGTAGATAACTGATAATGATTGGGCAAGAGTTAGGTTCAATTATCTCCCAAAGTCTTGCACCTTCAGAATGAGATTTATGTAAAGGAATAGGTTGTCAAGGATGCAACAACTACTATTCTTGGGACACTCACCACTGTCCAGCATTTTGGTGTACTATGTATAAAATTTCAAGAAACTTATGGAACAATCTAATGTACAAGATTTTCCCCAGAGTCACAGAACATAGAGGGACCTTGAACAGACACATACGAAATGGCCTCCAAGTAACCAGTCTCCCTGGAGTTGTACCATTTAGCTACAAACAGCATGTTCTCTTTCTTTTCCTCCTTCTAACACACACAATTCCAACATCATAAGATAATGAACCAGCCTAAATCCCAAACCACAGGACAAAGCTATCCTGCTCTTAGCTACTGTCTTTCAGGCAAACTCAATTGGGACACACGTATGTACATACTTTTACACAGAGATTTTATAGTTGATTATTATGATTATTTTATTGATGGGGAAACTGTAACTTGATCAAGATCAGATCACCAGACTGGAGTTCAAATTTTGCCTTAGATATTTATTAGCTCTTTGATTCTGGGCTAGAAGTCATTTTTACCTCTCTCAACCTTAGCAATTTGTTCCAAGAAATTCCAGCCTCCAGAAACCTCATCTAGTAGTTTGACATAATGGTAATTTACTAGCCTGTTGAGCAGAAATTAAATAGCCCTGTCTAATAATTTTAAGTACTGTCACAATGACAACTTTCAGAGAAAGGAATGGAAGGAAACTTCAATGTTTATGATTATTGGAAAGAATCATGTTACCCTATCCCTAACACTGAGGGGGAAAGGGGAATTACTAGTTAAACTAATACATTATATTTTATACCTGTGTATACATTAATGATATTTACATATATATATACATATTTATGTGCATATATATATATGCATGTCTGCATATATAGTATTGTGTTAACTATGGTAGAAGTCAAATATGTCTGCGTAGGATGGACAATTATTTATCATTAATTGTGGATTTTTATTATCTACTTCCATGTGTGCTCAATACTATGTTAAGCAATAGCAACACAAATGAAAACAAAACAAGCCGTGTCCTCAAGGAGCTTACATTTTCATTGTGGAAGATGACACATAACTGGGAGCTAGAAAGAAGTGGAAGTCCATTAGCTCTGGAAGACCAGAAAGTAGCGATCTTCTGGGCTGGGTAAGGGAAAAGTTCATTTCTCAGAGTCCAGGGAAGTTTCAGGGAAAGAGTCCAAGGTTTTTCCAATTAGATTTTAAACTACTTGAGGGTAAGGATGATGCATCATTTAAACATGGTTATTATTGTACTTAACAGAAGGTATACTTACAAATATAGCTAATGGACTGGTCTGATCATATTGCTCTATTATTTGACAAAACCTTCAGAGATTATCCATAAAATTAAGCAAAGCTTTATGCTGGACCCTATAGGAAACCTAAGAAATGAAATCATTTTATTAATAATGGTAATGATGAACAACTAGCAACTGCAACACATATTTTACAGAGGGGAAAATTAAGATTGCAGAGCTAAGGTTTTGAGGCTGGATTTGAACTCTTGGATTTCTGACTCCAGGTCCATCATTCATTCCATTTTGCATCTAGTTACCTTCAAAGTCAAACAGCTTCAAAATGATGATATTCTGCTAAGGGAGCTGTGCATATAAGGGAGCTATGTAATAACTGGCATATGAGAAGTATAAGCTAAGTATTTTAAGAAGATGGAAAGATAACTTTGAACTGAGATGATCAAGGAAAGCTTCTTTGGGGAGTGGCAGAATTTTGAAAGAGATAAAAAGAGGAAGTGGAATAGAGGGAGAAAGAGAATAGCATAAAACAACTATTGTCATACTTAAATAGCACTTTTTCCTCACACAAAATGCATCACACACACATTCTTTCATTTGTTCTGCACACCAGTTCCATGTGGTCAATAGGATATTATTTTACAATTGAGAAAAGAGAAGCTTAATGAGAGTAAGTGATTTGACTTTAGTTACACAGAAAATAAATGAAAGAAATGAGATTTGAACCTGGCAGGGACTAATCCTGTTTGATGAGAGAAAAAGTGCATCCAAAGGGTGTAGGGAGAGCAGTAAGAGAGAATCTGGAAAGGGAGGAAGATTATAAGGAACCTTGAATGAGTCCATTTACCCTTCTCCTATGGTACAGTGGGACAATATGAATGAAATTTACAAGTAATTTCTTCCCAATAATGGTAATTATAGTCCTTTTTTGCAAGTATAATAAATAAATATAGGAGACTGCATAATGTTGAAAATGAGGGCTGAGCTGAGTGTCAAAAGATTCAGATGATATCATAGCTCTGTCACTATACATTGTACTAAGTCACTTCACCTTTTGGGGCATCCTGTCTCAGTGAAGGGATTAGTTTCCTTATAAACTTCAGTGTTCTTCTAAGTTCTAAGACATGTACATGGCTATTATCAAGTCAAAATTTCATTTTCATCTCTCCTATTTTTCAAATTCTCACATATAGCTTCTAAGGTTTTGAGGATTCTACAGGTAGCCAGATGAAAGTATTCAGGTGGCAAAGGCAACTGGATGGCACCAGTGGACTGAACAGTGACAGGAGACTGGAAGATCTGGACTCAAATTGTGAGTTCAAATATGAATTCAGACACTTATTAGGTGTATGAGCCTGGGCAATTCATTTAACCTTGGTATACCTCAGTTTCCTTATTTGTAAAATGGAGATAATAAAAACACCAAACTCCTAGGGTTGTTGTGAGCATAAAATATTTGTAAAGTACTTAGCAAACCTTAAACAGAATATAAATGTTAGCTATTATTCTAAAATCTGAAAATTTTAGTCACCTAAATTTTTATCTAGAGGAAACATGGCATAGTGCATAGAGCCTAAGTATCAAGAAGACTTAGGTTTAATTCTGGCCTTCACCACATTCTGGCTTTGTGACCCTGGGCAAGTCACAACCTTTTAATGCCCCAGAAAATTTTGTCTATAAACTTTAGGTTAAATGCAAATCCACATTGGTAGGACTTTCCTTAAAAGGAGATGGCTACATAATAAAACCACAAATTATTCTGCCTACTTGAACAAGAAGTCTAAATGTTCAGAATCATTCAGCTTATTGTTTGTTCCACCCACACACCCTCATCCCTGGTACTTTTTAATAGAATGATGATAAGATTTAGAGTCAAGAGACCTTGGTTCAACTGTACACATTAATAACAACATTATGTGATGATCAACTATAAAGAATTTAGCTCCTCTCAGTAGTTCAATGATCAAAGACAATTCTAAAAGACTTTGATAGAAAATTCAAATCTACATCCAGACATGAAAATTCAATCCACATCCAGACAAAGAAACTCTGAAGTCTGAATGCAGACTAAATTTTTTAAAGCTTGTTTTATTTATTTTTCTTTTTGCCATATTTTTATTTTTCCTCTTTAGTTCTGATTCTTCTTTCACAACATGACTAATATGGAAATGCATTGAACATGACTGTACATGTATAATCTATATCAGCTGTCACAGGGAGATAGGAGGGAAGGAGTGATAGAAAAATGTGGAATTCAAAAGCTTTACAGAAAGATAAATGTTGAAAACTATCTTTTCATGTAATGGGGGGGAAGCAAGCTATTATATGAAAAGAAAAAAAAGAACATGCTTCTAAGCCCTGACTCTGTGGTAACTAATTAATTATGAATTATTGGACAAGCCAATTGGTTTCTTTGGGCTTTGGTTTTTTCATCTGTAAAATGAAGAATGTTAAAATGGGTGATTTCTAAGGAGGTCCCTTTTCAACTCTAAAATTCTATGACTATGCATCTGGTATCATATAGACACAGTTAGAGATTTGTTACGGATGGGGATTCCATTACATACTTGGAATGTCATTCTGAGCATAAAGAAATGTGTTTCTGTAGCATTACTAACATAATGGAACTTCAGTTGTACATGATGCTTTGTCTTTTTGGTCTTCAAGGAATTACTGTAACATGAACTGCAGGTCACAGCATCATCTACCATTAAAAGAAATCTAAATAATAATTCCTGAATGAGCAAAATCACAGGATTCATAGCCAGATGAGACAATAGAGATTATGTAGTCCAATCCTCAAATTTTATAGGTGGGGAAAATGACAACCCTATTGATTTAGGAATTGCCACATGAAAATCTATGAAATCAAAAAATTTGTCATTTCAGAGGGCAACTGACTTCCTTTGTTACTAAACACTTTCAGGGTTTAGAAACCCTGAAGATCAGGGCCAATATGGGGGGGGGGGTCACAAATTTTTGTCACCAAGAGATGAAGGAAATCTAAGAATAAGAAAAAGTAACAAGATTTTTATAAATAAAATAAAATAATAGACAGGTGTGAAGACAGGACTACAGGGTTATCAGATTTTCATCTAAAAGGAAAGTAGTTCTAGGTACACACAAACAAGATCATGTGTGAATGAAAGGAATCATTCTACCAAACTTAATGGGAGGCTAGGACTTCAGTAAACTGCTATGTAGAATTCATTTCATGCTTGTCTCCTTGGGTGAAAGCCCTGATAAAACTGTTACTCAAAGACTAAAATAAAAATAAAATCCTAGATAATCAGCATAATGTCGAGGTAATACATGGAGGACAATCATCCTGCAGAAACATAAGGCCCTTTACTTTCTCAACTGGATGCTAAGAGGAGCCTGCTTAAATGCATTCATCTTTGGACCGTTCTACCCCTTAAGCAAAAATCACTATTGGGGAGGTACAATGTATTCTGAGTTACATTGGTTTCTGCACACATCCACATCTCACAGGTCTGTGCACTGATAAAAGTGGCCACGTCAATGGATATGACCAAATTAAACTGAAATCCTTCCATAAACAATCTTTAGGAACCCTAATTGGCTCTAATGATGTCCCTCTTCTCATATTTTTCTTAGTACTCCAATATTTGACTCCTCATAACTTAAGAAATCTGAATTTGCATTCCAGAGTTCTAGTTCATATTCATATCTGAACCACATATTAGGTTCATGTATAAGTCCTGGCGCCCTAATAGTGGGTTCTCTAGAAGGGGTTTGGAGGTTACTGACCAAGTAATTCATTTTTATTTAGTATTACCGTGATAGAACAACAGACATGGAAGGGACCCTGGAAATCAACTATGCCAACCTCATCAATTCATAGCTTTGATAACTGAGAAACACTGGGATGAGGTGATTTGTCTAAGATCACAGTTAATTACTTAGTGGAAGAAATGGTATAGAAGAACCAGATCTCCTAATACTCAAGTTCATTGCTCTTTCCACTTTACACACTGCCTCCCTCCTCTATTGGCATGGAATCAGATCTAGTCTGTAGTCATGGACATTCATATTCTGATGACCTGATAAAGATTCCATTACTAAACTCAACTAAACAGTATATTGTTCAATGAAATTATAGCTAAGAATACCATGTGTAAACCACTTGGATATATATTCTAGACTATTTTTCATTTTATGTTAAGAATGTTTTAACTGAATTTTTAACTTGAAAAATGCATCCCTAAGTATGTGAAGATTTCAAAGGGATTTTAAAAAATGCATCTGACTAAAAAGAGCAGGAAATACCAAAATAAATAGATTACTTTTAATTACATTTAGAAAAACTGAACAGAGGGTGCTAAAAAAACACACACTGTTTCACAAATATTATTCCTGGGGTTTCATTAATAGAAGCAAAATATCAAGAGAGAAAGAGGTTTTCATTTGGTTCTACTATGTATAGGTCAAGTCACATCTAGAATTCAATTTCCATTGCTGGGTATTTTCATTTAAGAAGGAGTACCATACTGCTGGAGGGCATCTCAAGGTAAAGATCAGAAATTTTGTCATGGGAGGGTCATGATGGAAGCCTTCAAATATTTGAAAAGTTATCATTGGGGAAAAATGGGATTTGATTTGCTCTGCTTTAATCCTAGAAGGAAGAAATAGGAATAAGTATAAGTTAAAGGGGGAGAGGAAAGATTTCAACACAATCTAAAGAAAAATTCCCTAACAATAATGTTTAAAAATTCCAACACCTTTCCTTGAGAAGTATTCTCCAAAGTAGGGAAACTGAGGACAAGTAGAAAGTGACCAACCATGGCAGTATGGGAAAAAGGGATGCATCTCAATTTCCCTCTCTAACTAATTGTGGACATTTCTCCAAGGTTAACCATACTAACCTCTTTTTCACTTATATACCTCAAAATTTCCCTACTACTTCCCCTTATCACCAGCATTGTCTTCCCAGGTTGGTAATAACTTAATAGGTCTCCATAATACCAACAGCAAAAATTCACACTTGGGCCCACCCTGATATCTCTATACCTTGTTCCCCAGATACTACCCACTTGACCTACAACAGGAATGGTTGGTAAGTGAAACAGCCACATGTCTCATATCTCAATGGGAAAAAGTGAGAAATACCAGATAAGCAAGCATGGATGAGATATGATATTATAGATGCTAATCACTCCCAGTCTCTTTTCTCTCCAAGTCCAACCCTCTTCAATTTCTCTGTCAAAGTGTACCATTCTTCTCAGTCTCCTAGGATTTCTCATCCCCACCCCCCAAATGAAGGGAGTCTACCACTTCTTGCTGTAAATAGATTTCCAGCTTCCTTAGGTAAGAAGATGGACCAAATCTCCCTTTCACCATTTTCCTTGCACCTTCTATCTCCTTCTGGACTCACTGGTTCTGTTAAGAGAAGGTAGCAAGAGTCCAAGCTAAGGAACTTCCATCTTCCTGAAAGCAAGATTTCCATCTTTTCACCTTTTACCTTATACTGACTACACAAACTACCAAATGGAATGTGGAGAGCATCCCATCAAATACAAGTAGCCTTGCCTTTAACCTCAGGTCCTCCATCTCCTGCTGTACCTGTCCCTTAATGGAAGAGGAAGGGGAAAGTTGGTAAGAAATGGTACTTCTTTCTCCCCTTCTCCTATCTTCTTCATCTCATATAACTGATTTCTGCCACTATCTCCTCCTTCATCCCTGTCTTACATAAAATAGTCTTATTACTTCCCTCTATCTTTTCAAGCAACTCCTGCATCAGATTGTCCTCTCTCATTTCTATTCTATCACTTATTTTCACTTTCTCCCTATCTATTGATTCATTCCCTACTGCCTACAAACCCATATACAAACCATATGCCTATGTCTTCCACCTTCAAAAAAAAGTCCACTATCATTCTTACTAAATAACATCACATGTCTCTTCTACACTTTATTCCCCCCCGCCAAAGCCATCTACACAGTCCTTCCAACTATTGTAGTCTCCTTTCACTCCCTTCTTAACCCTTAACAATCCAGGTTCCAGTCATATTGTTTCATTGAAACTGCTCTCTCCAAACTTACCAATGATCTTTTAATTCCCAAATCCAGTGACCTTTTCTCAGTTTTATTCTCTTTGCCCTTGCTGCAGTCTTTGATAATGTTGATCACTCTCTCTTTCTTAATACTCTCTACTCTAGGTTTTCAAAACATCACTCTCTCCTGCTTCTCCTCCTATCTAACCACTCTTCAGTCTCCCTTTCCAGATTCTCAACCACATTCTCTACATATAGGTCCTGGGTCTTCTTTTCTTCTTCTTTCATGCTTCTTGTTAATCTCATCTTCTCCCAATTAATTTAATTACCTATGCTGATGATTCTCAAATCTACATTTTCTGTCCCAGTCACTCAGTTGACATCCAATACTGCATCTCCAACTTCCTTTAAGTTATGTTGAACTGGAAGCCCAGTAGACAACTTAGAACTCATTAAACCTTTCTTCTACTCCTAACTCCCCTAACTATTAATGGCAAGATAACATTTTGGTAACATTTTAGTGAAAAGTACAAGACAACATTTTGATTGTAATAAAACTAAATCCTTTTCCATACAGAAAATCAGTGCAACTAGAATTAGAAGATACTAAATGGATAAATAGCTTTGCATGAAATCTCCTTGCTAAAAGTTTGTCATGAAAAACATATTAAATTGACAACTTTTTAAAGATTAAGAATATTCCTGAAGTGGCTAAATTTTGGTATAGAAATACAGACTATCAATACCCATCACTAAATTGGGATCACTTCATTTGGTAGGTTGCTTTGCTCAATTACTTTTGGGAAAATGTATTTGTAAGGATTTGACTGAATCTTATCTTCTAATTCCATGTTTCTTAGTCTTTTGATTAATTAAAGATTACAGGGAAAAATAAGAAAAGGATACATATCATTCTTATCTTACTTCCTTATTTGTTGTTTGATAACCATGACTTGAATAGCAGTTTTGTTTTAGGTTCATTTCATCACCATTGAGAGTCTATGGGTCTCTCATGTAAAATAAGGAAAATTTATAAACATCAAAATATTTATAACATTATTTTTTGTGGTGGTAAAAACTTAGAAACAGAGGTTATTGGGGAATGACTAAATACATTTTGGCATATGAATAAATTATATTATTATGGAATTATTAATAAAGGATATGATAAATTCTGAGAAATATAGGAAGAATTATATGAAATGATACAGAACAAAGAGAGTAGAACCAAAAGAATATGCTTAAGAACTTTTTGTTATTTAGTCATTTGGTTGTGTTTAACTCTATAATCCATCTAGAATTTCCTTTGCAAAAGTACTAGAGCAGTTTGTCATTTCCTTCTCCAGCTCATTTTATGGATGAGGAGACTGAGGCAATCAATGTTAAGTGACTTGATCAAGGTTGCATAGCTGCTAAGTACCTGAAGCTGATCTGAGCTCAGGAAGATAAATATTGCTGATTTCAATCCAGTTATTCTATCAACTGCACTACCTACTGTGCCTAAGGATTGCAAAATGTAACTTAACATATAATAAAAAGCATCTAAATTCTGATAAATTACAAAAATGATCTCACAAATAAGATAAGAATATACTTTCTTCTTAACAGTGTAGGAGGTATAGGAAAGAGGAAGGTTATCTTACTGAATATTTTTCTTAACCATTTTTCATGATTATAAAGGAATGGTTTAAGAAGGGAGTGGTAGTGAAGGATGAAGAGTAGGAAAAGAAAATATCTAAAAAACAAAAAGTATCAAAAATATGTTTGAAATAAGATAAAGTGGTTGGGCTAGAGTATCTCTGAGGTCCCTTGTAGTTCTAAGTCTGATCCTCAAAATAAACCTATCAGGGTAGAATAAAAAAAGTATTGAGTTTGAAAGCAGAAGAAGAAACTTGTGTTCATAATCTTGCCTGTGGCACTAAATATTTGTTTGAATTTGAACAAATCACACAATGTCTTTAAATTTCAGTTTCCTCATCTGTAAAGTAGGAACATTGTCACTTCTCTATCTCACAAGGTTATGATGAGAAAAGTATTTTACAAATCTTAAAGAGCTCATCAGGCATGTAGTTCTCTAGAAAATTCATGAAACTTACTGCAGACAGTGTAACCTTATACAGTAGCCCCCAAAGGGCAGGAATAAACATCATTGGGTTGGAGTGGGTAGATGAATCTTGATTTTTACAAAAGCAAAAAAAGACAAGGAAAATGTTACAAGATTAGAATGCTTGGCTGAGGTCTTCCCATCAGTAACCCAACCCAAGTGAAACTTGATTTCTTAGACTCACTAATAGACCACAATCCAAAATAACACCCACATAGAAAGAGGCATTGAAAGACAGGAGCATGAAAATATATACATGGGGGATTTACATGCTGGTATATAAAAAGAAAAAGCTGAACTGTGGGAGAAAAGAAAAAAAGTTTTTTCTAGTTCCTGTAAGCCCTACACATCAAAAAGGCCCCACAAGATAAGCCTATGAAAGTACTATCATAGACTGAATCAAATAGGTGATGTATGTGAACATACTTTGTAAATTTTACAATAATTATATATGGTAAACTATTATCATTTTATCCATTTCTAGTATCAAAATCATTATGACAAAAAAAGAGTAAATGAGATAAGTAGAACTACCCAATTCTTACTTTACTTCTGTTTTCTCTATCAAAGAGAAGATCTTTTTATGGGAAAGTTCAGAAAAAAATTCATAATATGCAACTGAAATCCAAGCAAAGATTCAGCAAGAAAATATTCAGCTGCCCTTGAGGGGTTAAATTTTTCCTCCAAGCCTGCAAGAATTTACCTATATTTAAGGTTATAAAAAGAACTGATAGCTATCCTATGAAACTGCTGAGCCTTTATTAATGAACTCTGAAAGACTATAAAGAAGAAAAAGAGAAGAGTCAATATCTGCATTGGAAAAGAATTTCAAAAGTAAAATCTTCAGACTGTAAGGCAGGGAAGCTGACTTCTCTTCTTGGAAAATTTCTAGAGAGAATTATTAAAGAGTCACTTGTGGATACTTAGAAAGGAAAATTAAAGTGACCTTTCTCTAGTACATTATGTTCTGTTTCCTTTTTGAACATGGCTTCTAAACAAGAGATATTAGAATTATATTTCACTTGACAAAGTGTCTCATGCTCTACTTGTAGACAAAATGGAGAAAGGTGGACTAATTAGCCATGTAGATGGAAATGCTTGAAAGAGCAGAGTTCGGATAATCATTATTCTAGCATCTGAACTAGATTTTGCCCAGTTAGACTATTTCAGGAATACTTCTATTTTGGAAGATGTCCAGAGGAGAGCAATCAGGTGGTGAAGAACCTTGTTCTGAACCTTAAGCATGATCTGAAAGAAAGCTATTTGGGGGAGGGACATGATAGCTGCCTCCATATATGAAGGGTTTACATTTGTTCTGTTTGGCTCCAGAAGCTAAGTAACCACTATTTCAAAAGGATCTCTCCTACCAAGGCTACAGAAACAGTTACTGTCCTTTCAAGAGTAGAGAAGCTAAAAGTAACAACTGTAACTCATTTTTTTGAGAAGCTTCTCCCTATGGAGACAAGGAAAATGTTTGTCTTTAACTTTGAATCTATGAGGATCTGTGAAATAAACTACAGTGAAAAGAGACAGAAAGAAAGCAAAAGGAAACTTCTTTCCTGATAGAACTGTCAACTGTTATTTTATGAAGACATTTCAAAAAGAAAACTTATGAAGAGTAAGTCCAAAGAAATACTGTTGAGTGACAGTCTGACAGGGTACCTTTGAAAGTTACATGATGAATTTATTGTGCACTTTAAAAGAAAAACAAGTTCTACATAATATTCACAGTTTTCATGTACAATCCCCTGCACATGTGCTTCAACGTATATGGAAATATTTGTTTTATAAGGTATATGTTCAGAAAAAATATTAAAATTTTTTTTTTTTTTTTACAATTAGTGACTTGAGAGAAGTTAAGAGGTTATTTTCCTGGCAGAAGAGTGAGAGAAGATGCCTTCTTTGTGAAACCACTGTAAATTTTTTTTCTAAAAGGAGTCTTTGTTTTCTTGAACAATCTAAATGATGTGGGACTATGGAAATGAAGAGAAACCATCTAAATTATAATGAAGGCTTCAGATGAATGGCTATGTTTTTTCTCACAAGTAAAATGTTGTAAATAATTTTTTCTATTTTTATTATTGGTTACATTATTAATAAATTGTATTTCATTGTCTTTAATTTTTTGATGCTGAGAACTTAAGGAAAAGAAATTTCTCTGGAATGATATTTTATGTATATTAGTGGTAGCTCTGTTTGTTTGATTGACAGATATGATGAAATTTTTATTAATTAAGGAAGAAATCTACAAATATGAAAATGAGTCCTCTTATCCTGCTACAATTACAAAGAGGCTAAATTAGCAATGAAGTCAGGAAAATTTTCCTAACAGCTACCTAAAAATGAAATGAATGGGAGTAGTAACTTTTCACTGGAAGTCTTCAAGCATGGACTAATGACTGCTTCACAGGCCAGCTATTGTGGGGATAATTTTTAGGTACAGAGAATTAGATGGTTACCAAGGTCCTATTCCAATGCAAAAATTCAGTGGCACTATAAAGCTTGGAGTGAGTTACATCAGTCACTAAATGACACTAAATCTCTGTCTATAAGGAAATTCTGTGGCTAGCAAGCAGTTAATAAAGATGTGAGGCAGCACGAAAGAAAGTTTTAAAATAAAAGGATTAGAGTTCAAATTTTCATTCTCCCACTCCTGACTGTGGGATCTTAGAGTAATTTATTTACTGAAGCCTTCTGGTTCTGTTTCACCAGTTATAAAATGGGGGAATTAGACTAGATGAAATAATAAGGTTCTTTCCAGTTTAGATTTATTATTCCATGATCCTATTTAGTAAATTGAGTTAATAAGGTAGAGTCAAAACTAGATTGTATTGGTGTTCAAGGAAGTAGGTTCAAAATCTGTCTCTCTTAACTTCTATTTGTGCAAATTTGAACAGTCATTTATCAACTCCAGCCCTAACTTTTAATTGAAAAATGGAGAATCTGAACTTGTTAAATGTAAATATTCCTTTCAGGTCTAAATGATGTGAATTTATCAATTCAAATAATGTTCATTATAGGATTTAGAGCTGGAAGAAGTATGAGAAATCATACAGAATGAGCACTTCATATCACATATGAAAAAGCTGAGACCTGAAGATGTGAAATTACTTCCCTAAATCATCCCAAGAATAGCAGCATCTCAAAACAAATGGGAAACAGACTAAGAATAATTCATTGAGCAAATGTTTATTAAGCTTCTACTATTAATATAAGAAGAATCATTCATTAAGAACCTACCACATGAAATGTACTATACTAGACATGGGGGGGCATAAATCAATCAACACATATTTGATCAATAAAATACTGTTCCCTGTTTTGTTGAAATATATAAATACAAATAAATACAAATATGTCTATCTTTTTTCACCTGTTCTTCACTTGAATTTTTATTCAACCAAAGAAAATTTTCTAATCATTCATTTCTGATTCAAATACTAAAGGGAGAGTTATTTTAAAGGTCAAGGTTCAAATTTGATATAAGTGGAAACAGAAAAAATGACCTTGCTCATTCTCTCTACCACATCCATAAGGGCAGAGGATATGGGCAGCCCGATGGAACAGAGGCCTGGATTGGGAAAATAAATTCAAATCTGGCCTCAGAAAAATTACTAGCTATTTTATCTTGAGTAGGGCATTAAATCTGTTTGCCTCAGTTTCCTCATCAAGAAAATGAGGCTGGGGTGGCTAGGTGGCATAGTGGATAAAACACTGGCCTTGGAGTCAGGAGTACCTGGGTTCAAATCCGCTCTCAGACACTTAATAATTACCTAGCTGTGTGGCCTTGGGCAAGCCACTTAACCCTATTTGCCTTGCAAAAACCTAAAAAAAAAGGAAAATGAGGCTAATAATAGCACCTACCCCACTAAGGCTATTGTGAGGGGCAAAAAATGAGATGATTGTAAATGTGATTAGCTCATGGCACATATTAGAAGTTATGCACATACTAACTATTATATTAAATAGACATATACTGATAACAGGAAACCTAGTTCAATTCAACCATTTTTTGTTAAGTATCTTTTATGCCTAAGATCTTATATTAAAGAATGGAGATAGAAAAAAGAGAAACAATAGTGCTTGCTTTAAAGGAATTTACAATTTAATATAGAGTAACATAGAATGTATACAATTCAAGATAAAATGTAACAGACAAAGGAGAAAATTAGAAAAAATATTCTAGTAAAATCTGACAAAAGAGAGTGTCAATTTCATTTGAAGGATGTAGGAATCAGGAAAGCCTTTATGAAGGAGATAGCATTTCAAACAATTGAAAGATTTTAATAGTGAGAGAAAGAATCGTGCTTTTAAGGCATGGTGGGAGACCTGCAGGAAGAAAGGGGCAGAAGATGTCAAGATGAGATCAGGGAACAGCTAGTAGTGTAGTTCGTCTGGAATGCAGAGTATGTGTGAAAGGGAGTAATGTGAAATAAGTATGGAGCCGGATTATGACAGGCCTTAAATGCCATGCTAAGGAATTTCTGAGAGGGTTAAGAAGCCAAGTGCTCAGAAATTCAAGATCTGCTTTAAGCATTATCTTTTTAGAAAATGACTAGTAAAAGAAGAACCTTTGTTAGTCAAATAATCTCCTGGAAAACAGAAACAACCTTACCCCTGTAAGATACCACCCTAGTCTCTTAGCAAACACAACTCATTGAAAATAAGATCAAAATCCATATCTTCAGTCAAAATTTGCTTTCTTTGATCATCCTAGACCAGTAATCTTATCTTCCAAACCAGGGATCTTTGAACTTTGGGTTTTTGTCAATTTACTTGTTTCTGTTGGGTACATCATTTTACATTAAAAAAAAGGAAACTATTTAAAAATGTAAACTCATTCTTAACTTATGGGCATAAAACAAACAGGTTTGTCAAGGGATTTTGCTAACTCCAGCTCTAAATTCTTATATATCAGTCATCTATACCAAAGATGTCAGCTGAGTGATTCCAGATTTAATATTAATAGGAAATGTTTAATAAATATATTAAAATACAACACTACTCAAAAATTGTTACTTTGTGTCTTTCCAAGTCAACATCTGACCTACCTTTTCTATTTGAGTTTGACCTCACTGATCTATTACCAATAATGCTGTGTTGGAAGCAGGAAAGAATTCAGAAGCAGGGTTTCAAATTGCAGTTTTTCATGTACATGTATTGTATAACCTTGAGAAAGTTGTTTTAGTTTTCTAGGTCTCAGTTTCTTTATCTAGAAAATGAGATCTAAATATATGGTTCTGTTTATTGAATCTCTCTGTTAATGGAGAAAGCAGTATGTCATGGTAGGATTAGGACTGCAGGTAGTCCATCAAGATACATTTATTAAACACCAACTATTGTGTCAGTGCTATACTGGAATTGGAAAGATTTGAACTCAAATCTGGCCTCAGATAATTACTAGCAATGTGACCTTGGATAGGTCATTTGACCCCAACTACACTGTGCTAAGAACTGAGGATACAAAGAAGGGAAAAGACAATCCTCTACTTTCAAGGAGCTCATAGACTAACAAGGGAGAAAACATGCATACAGCTATGTACAAACAACTGGATAAATTGGATATAATAAATAGAAAATACGTACTAGCATAAAAGGAAATGAGAAAAATTTCTTGTAGAAGGTAGGATTTAGCTAAAACTTGAAGGAAACCCAATAATCCAGGGAATTAGGAGAAGAGAGAAATTTGAACCCAGGTTCCAGTTCTTACATTCAAATAGATATATGAAGCTGGATGAAGCCCTTCACTTTCTGAGCCTCAAGTTTCTATAAAAATGAAAATAATACTTAACAAAAAAATCAACTTCATAGACTTGTTGTGAGGAAAACCCTTTACAAACATTAGATCTACAATATGCCTTGTACTTAAGTGGGTACCTTTATTTAAGTTTCCAGTATTTCATGAATTACATATGAATTACATATATGTCTAAGTAGCTAGTCAATCTCCTCAATTACATGATAAGCTTCTGGGGTCAAAAATAATGTATAACTGAACTCTTATCTTCACAATAATAACTAACAAGTATGTTAAACATAGTTATACTTAAAAACAAATTTAAGAAATCATTACCTCTCTAAAAACAACTTAGAGAGAGAGAGAGAGAGAGAGAGATCCATTTTCAATGACTTCTCTTTGGAGTAGGCAAAAGAAAATCAAAAGGTTTTATTATTAAAGAAAAAACTCCAAAATAAATAAGATCCACATGTTTTTAACATGATCTCTTGGACCAATTAAAATACACTATGTTAACAATGGTGGGATAACATTGCAGTACATTGAGAAAGAGAAACTCATTGGACAAAAGTGGACAGTAGATGGCAGTCTGTAACTGAATCAAAAATGGACATTCATGGCATATAAGTGATGAGAAAAACTCAGTGGCAGCAAGGCTATGATGGGGCACTGCCTTATGCAGATCCCTTTTCTTTTCCTTTTATTGATTATATTTTTTCTTTTGTTACAGTTCTATAGATATACATAAGTGCCTATAGACTTATTCAGAGAAATCTGCCAACCATGTCAACTTTTGTCAGTAAATATCTCAAATTCAAAGAGAAACACTGATATTCTCCTCACATTCCTTTGCTTTTCTGATTTTAACCTAGGTACAACCTTGGGATTCCCATTCTCCAAGAACAGCCACAATCTTTCACTTATATTCTTATTCGATCCTCATGCAATCTCTTTGCACCCCATCCTTAAGCTAATAGTTTATGTATTTCACAATTCAATAGTTTCACATTCTATAGAAGAAAAGACCTAGACTTAAAAGATGCCACATCCAATATTCCAATACTCCACAGGCAGCATGTAAAACGCTCATGCCCAAATTCAGGTCTTCTAACATTAAATGTTCTGCCCACTGTATATACCATGCTCTTATCCAGTCCCAATTATATTTAATTTGCCCTGTCATCTCTCCTAACCTTGCCCTCCTTCTTCTCCAAGTTGTCCTATCCCTCTACCTCCTCCGTATTATCCCAGACCATTACTTCTGCTCTGGTCTCACTTTCACTCTTTAAAAATCTTGTCCTTTACTAAACTAGTACAAATTTATACTTTCTTCTCCCCTTAAGACTCTTGTCCTCTCACCACCATACTCCAAGCATTAACCCTGAATGAGCATTCACTTTGAATTAGACCACTTAGTTTAAAATCTCATTTTTGATATTACAATTTTGGACCTTGTCACTTCAGCTCCCTGGATATAAATTTCTAATCTGTAAAATAAGATAACTGGATTAGATGGTCTCTAAGATTCCTTCTCAGAGCTAGAGAGAGAGCTACAAAAAAATTTGCCTTCTTCCATGTTGCAGAACACTAGAGGAAGTTACACAACTAAGCTAATTGGGTACACTAAAAATTCCTTTTCTATTCCCCACTGCATCCTCATGACTGCACACCAATCCTCATTTACTCTCTACTTCACTTCTTATAGCAGCTATTCTAAATCTATTCTTCTCAAGTCACCCACAGTCTCCCCACTCCCACTACAAGCTCCCTTTCAGCAGAAAGCCCACTTCATCCTTCTCTTTACTTTATCTCAATCTCTGACTAAGAGATACCCCTTTTTTTCAATATCAACCTTTCTCATTCAGTCCTTCATACCACCCCCACCACCTCCTCTGATAATTTACCAATTAAATTATTCTCTCTCTTCTTAATTTTCAACGTTTCCTTATCCACTGAATCCTTTCCTACTCCTTATAAACAAGTCAAGCTCTTCTTCATCAAAAAAAAAATTAAGTAAAAAAATCCTTTACTTGATCCTGCCATTCCCTCAATCTTTCATCCTCTTTTCTTTCCCCCTTCCACAGACAAACTGCTAGAAAAAAAGCTGCTGTCTCCATTTTCTTATCCTCTTGGAATTTGGCTTTCAGCTCCACCACTCAAAATGATCTTTAAGGTCAATGACTTTATTTCTTAATCCAATGATTTCTTATAATCCTACATGACCTTTCTAGAGACTTTCTCCTCCCTGGGTTTCCATGACATTGTTCTGTCATGGTTCTTTTCCTCCCTATCTGATCTGACAGTTCTTTCTCCATCTCCGTTGCAAGACCACCAAATATGTTCTGCCATCTATATGTGCTATATCCCTGAGCTTTGTTGATCTTATTAGTTCCTATTTTCTGTCAAGGGCATTTCTATTTTCTATCAAGGGCATCATCCTTCTTCCAGTCAGCCAAGTTTGTATTCTTGAGTCATTCTCACCCCTAACTCTTAATTCTCTATTCATTCCCACATCTAATCAATTGCCAAGTCTTCTTCAGTTTACCTTGTCAACACCTCCAAAACCTGTTCCATTTTCTCCATTACCACAGTCATTCTAGTTCAGATCCTCATCACTTCTTGCCTGGGCTACTGCAGCAACTTCCAATGGGCCATGTTCAAATTCAGTCTCTTCCCAAAACACAGGGAATAAAAATTCATCGTTCACTCAGAAGTCAAAGTAATATTCTTAAATTGTAAGTCTGAACTTTTAATCCCCCCCCCTCAGGGAGCTACAAAGACTCCCCAATGTAGGATGAAATCAGAAATTCCTGTTTTCTGAATCTGGTTTCAGTTGACTTTTCTGGATTGATGATATATCACTCTTCCTTATATTCTACACTCTAGTCATGATCATAGTAGCTCTACTCTATATACAACATTCTACTCCTGAATCTATGCCTTTGCACAAGCTGCTCCCCCTATCCTCCCTCCCCTGGAATGCTTTCCTTTCTATTCCTGACTCCTGGCAGGCACCCTTAGCTCTCTTCAGTGTTCAGTTCAAGTACTACCTCTTTCATGAGGTCTTCCCTGATTCCTCCAACTGTTAATGTTTCCAAATAATTTTACCTTTTTTCTTTATATCCTGTTTTTGCTTATTTGTAAATATTCTTATCCCTCTAGTAGAATGTAAGCTTCCCAGTGAAGAAATTACCCTGTTTATTTTTAAGCCCAGTGCATAGCATATGGTAGAAAGATATTATTGCTTGATTATGACAAAGTTCATATATTGGTCAAACAATTAATTAGAACATGACATAGAGGCTCTGCATAGAGAACTAAGAAAAGGATATTGATCTTTTTGGGAGCATACTCATAACTTGGGAGCATACTCAGTATCTTGTCTGAGCCATCCAAGATCATTTACTTTAATATCATATGCAAATTTAGAGATATAAAATCTCATTTCCCCCTTAAATGCAACCCAGCATAATTATTCATAGATATCTTTAATCTAATCAAATTTTTAAACATATTTGTATTCCCATCAGATGACTTCTATAATAAAGTCATATAGATTGACTTAATTCTATCTCTTCCTAGAAATACAAATCCCAAATTTCCTTAATCCAACACACACGTGTGCATGAAATACAAACTTAAACTAAAATTGAATTGTTGTTTTAAGGGAACATATCCTAGGATAAAATATAAAATGTAGATATTTTCCAAAAACCAAGTGCATCAGAGAAAAAGATTAGGTTCTTGATCTTGTCATTTAAATTATTTTTAACTTTCCCTACTAAGTCCATCACAAGAAATGTCAGTCACTTTCTATGAAAGTCTAACAGTAGAAGGAAACCAAGTACATCCAAACCAGATTAAAATATACCTGAAATGTTTAACAAAATAAAAGAAAAAATATCCCTTAGTCAATGTTAATTTGTGTTTTTCTAAATCATTATTTTATTCATATGGATCTGTTTGTAATTGAGACACACCACTGGTCTAAAGGGAAATTTTAGACAAGTCCTAAAGATGGTGCTGATGCTGTTCAGAGTTTGTACTCTGTGATCCTAGGTACTTCTCCTTTTTCCAATCTATATAGTGAAATGGAATGAGAATTTGGCAAAGTAGGCAGAATGGAGGTCAACAGAGACAAAATGATCTATGTGAGGCAAACAGAGTAGATTCCAAGTACCAGCAGCATGAAAAATCCATGACTGATTTCTCCACTGTGGGTTCATGGATTACTATCCATGAAATGATCTCAGTAGATATTCTAATCTAACCCTCTAGTATTCAAATTTTAGTGTGAGGGCATCAATATGAAACTTCCCTTCAATGAACATAAATCCCTCCAGGTTGGTCCTCTCTTTCATGACATCCTGAAATTCAGGAGTATCACCTATGAAAAACAATCCTCTCATATTAAATAATAAAATAAGTTATATTGAGTGTTCTTAAAGTTTTAGGGAAATTTTAAGTTTCGCGTGGTACAGAGTTTTAAGGTTTACTACTAAGGCTTTTACACATATTTTTTTGATCTGCCCAACATCCCTAGAGTAATAGTACTACAAACATAGGAGGTATAACCTACAGATATTATAGCCCCATTTTTCCTAATTATGCTAGCTTAAAATCATATAGCCATATCTTTTTTCCTGTAGGGAAGAGGTCAGAGGACTGGTAGGAGAACGGACAAGGATGAATCAAACTGGCAAATTAAATTTAAGCAGACTAAGACTAGATAAAATTCTACAGAATTCAGTCATGGAAGGAGCACTGGAGGTAGAATTAGAGTTTGAATACAAATTCAGGATTTCCTACCTTCCACCTGTTTGACTGAATAAATCCCTTAACTAGTGAAGTTCTCAATTTCCTAAAGTTTAGCATTTTATAAGAGCACATAATTTCATAAATGAAAAATTCCTTATAGTTTATATAGTCTAATTCCATTATTTTATAAATGGGAAGTTTGAATTTCAAAGAAGTAAAATGACTTGTCCAAGATTACTGTCCAAGATTAAATTTATCTGCTTCCTTTCCAGGAGGAAAGACAGTTCAAGTTGGATCTTAAGAAATTTAAGAAAGATTTTAAGAAAACTTAGTTTTCTTCCCCACTATAGAGGGAACTTAAAGGGAGATCCATGAACGAGTCAAATTTTATTCAGGTGCAGGAAATAAGCCTCATAACCCTAGAGCTACCTACCTCCAGGCTAAATCCAGGATAAGATCAGTGGTGCTGATCATGTTGAGCATGTGTCATTAGCCATGGGCTAGATATAAGGGTAGAAGTATTATGATTTGGGGACGTCAAACCTGGACATAAGAAATGATATTAGAGATGTATTTTTATATATTCCAAGGTAGGGGATGGGGATTAAGAGTCAGAAATAGGGAGAGGGGGAGGCTAAGAATCAGGCCAAACTGCAGGCTAAAAAAATGGAGGTGCAGCCCTGGCATGAAATCCTAGCTTTGAATGTGAAACTGATGGAGGAAAGTCAAAGCACAGAGTGTAGCTAAATGAGGCAGAACTACACTAGATGAATCCTTCCTACATGACCAACTCTGAAAAACCATCCATACACATTCTGTGTATGGAAATTCTACATTAGGCATTTCAAATCAGGAATAAAGATTGTACTGATGGAGGGAATCATGAATGAGGAGACTCTCTACCAGAGCAGATCAGCAACTTCTTTGAAACATCTAGTGTTAAAGAGCTACCTAGAACACTGAGAGGTTAAATGATTTGTCCAGGATCACATAACCACAAAGTGGGGGATTTTTTTGGTTAGTTTGTTTTATTTTGTTGTTTTTTATATCTGGCATGTATTAAAGGTAAGATCTGACATAAATTTCCTGTCTCTGAGGCCAAATCTCTACCCAAAATATCATGGGTGCCTCTTTCAAAAAAGACAAGATTCCAAATTACATATGGCATTGATGGGAAAGTCAAGTTGGGGGGTATAATTAAGAGTGCAGAAGAAAGAATGGGGTGTAGCATCCAATGACCATAACATTCTGAGCACCTTTGGAATTGGGGTATCACCATAAGTAGATCTCCTTCTGGCCCTGCATTTCTGGTGCTCCCTGGTCATTTTGGAAGTACACAAACTCCCAGGTTGCTTAGATCTCACAGCAACAATGATTACATGGATCTTGTCCCTACCAAGGACTTTCCTTGCATTTTAAAAACTTGATTTATGTTTTAATTGTGGGGAAAATCTAGACAGTATAGATAAGGAAAAGCTATTTCTTGCATTCTGAAAAGAAAAATTGGAGGGGTTCAATATACATATTTGAATAAAGTCTGTGCATCATCTTTTGACTTTGGAAATGCTGGGACTTAACACATTTTATAAGTAGCCTAGATCAAAACCAAAAGTCCCACTCCAAATCTTTGGAACTATAATCAGATAAATATATCTTAAATAGATGATCCATATTAGAAACAAAGGGTAGCTTTCCTTGTCAACCAAAGGGCAACCAAAAAGTAAAGAAGAAAAGAAGTTAAGCCAGGTCTGATACATGCCAGTCAGTTGGCAGCACAAGAATATAAACGTTTGTCTAGGAACATGCTGATGGAACAGGTTATCCTGATATGTAAAGAGCATTGCTCTTCCTTTTGAGTGGCAGTCCTTAAACCAAAGAGCTGAAGATTTATGACTGGGGGCCAGGACTAAGGGATCTGTGAATAGAGCTCTACTGTGTGTAGAGTGCCACTGGTCTTCTGAGAGAAGCTATTACCATAGGCAGGAGAGGATAGCCTAAGCAGGTGACACTGGTGCTGAAAAGCACAGAAGCCAGGCAGTGAGGACCACTCAGGACCAAAAAAGCCAAATGCTTCCCCTCTCAGTCCTGTAGACATGCAAACTTTGCAGGCAGAGCCAAAGTTGCAAGCATTCTTGGCCCAAGATAAATACCCAGGCAAATTCTTTTCATGCCTCTTTTGCTTTGATTCAGTCATTCCCCAAAGGTAAGAAATGAGGCCAATTCCAGGTGTGCCAAGAGGTGTGCTGAACAAGATATATTCACGTTTTCTGGGTGGGAGGGTTAGGATAATTCATAGAATATCTGAGCTGGGATAGATCACAGAGATAAACTAGTCTGACACCATTTCACAGATGAGGTAACTGAGGTTGACTTGCCCAAGATCACACAGCTGGCTAGTATTCAAAGTGGGGCTAGAATGCAAATTTTTTGAATTTCAGTTTCATATATTTCCTTTCTGGCCTATGAACTTTCATGAACAGGAAACTGAGGCATTAAGAGAAGTGATCTGCAGCAAGTCAGGCATGGAATCTGTGTGTATCAATTCCCTATCTAATGAATGGTGAGAACAGTCATACTCTCTGACTCAAAATATTGTTAAAGGAGTCTGGGTTTAAGAAAATGAATATTTAGAGATAATGCTTTAACTCCTGAAGAAGTATCACAAGAGATAACACCAAATCCCTATTTAAAATCTCTTCCCTAGTTGCACTTTGTCTATAAATAAACAGTTGTGTTTTCTTTTTTTGACAAAAAGTGTCTAAGGAGTTTTCTTGATAAGGTCACCATGCAATCTATACTGTTTGAAGATGACAGAGCCAGAAAACACCATGAATTTCTTGACAACTCTTTGCAAAAGGTAGATTACCTGATACTCTTATTCTACCAAGTGAGAAAAAAAAAAGAACCCTGATAGAAGACAACACATTAGTTAAATATCAAAAGCATGTGTACATATGCTTCCAATGATTTTAATATGAAAGACTCCTTTGAGATAATACATTTAAAGCACTGGGTAAAGTCAGTTATAATATTTGGAAAGATTTCCTTAGTTGTGTCCAGTAGGGTCCAGTTTTTAAAGTCAGTTAGCTAGTATTTATGAAAATCAGTCAGTCAACTAGCATTTACTAAACACCTACTCTATGTGGGGTCTACAAAGAAAGGCAAAATGCAGTCCCTGCTTTCAAGAAGCTCAAATGTTTATGAACAAACAAGATATAGACAGGATAAATTGGGAGATCATCAAGAGAGGGAAATGATAAGCATTAAAAGGGTTCATGATAGACTTCTTGCTAAAGGTGGAACTTTCATTTTGCACTGGTACTAGACAGGAATTCAAGAGATTCAGTCATACACTAGTCACAAACTTCAATACTCATCCCCAAAATCAAAATATTTGCTCAGAAATAGTGACATTTACAAACAATTTACTCATAACCTTGTAAGTTAAGTATCACAAGTATTATTATTCTCACTTTATGGATGAAAAAATGGAAATCAAGAGAGGTTAAGTAAATTTCTCAATATTAAAAAGCTAATAAATCTCAAAACCAATATTTATACTTGATTCTCTGACACCAAATCCAGTGCTTTGCTCCCTTCAACACATTAAATCCTTGTTCCAAGACATAGCCTCCTTCAATTCCATGAAGAAATAACTTCCCACAATTCTTACACACAATTGTCTTTTAACATATGCATCATGAAAATAAACTCATAAAGGCACCATACAATCAAAATAGTCATAGTAGTATTTGTTCTACTTGTAAAATACTAGAAACACAGTGAGTGTAAATTGAGGATTGGCTGAATAAAGTGCAGTATATAAATGTTAATAAATTATTCTTCCAAAAAGATATAACAGATATCAGAAATTAAGATAAATAGTTAAATTTTTTGAATTGATTCAAAGCAAAGAAAGATCCAGGAAACTATATACAATAATAGCAATAACATAAATGAAAACAAAGGCAATTTAAAAAACTTTCTATCAAATATCTGATATAAGGATTTATTATCATATAGATAAAAAAAATATAAGAACTAAAGTCATTCCAGATAGATAATAGGTCAAAGGACATTTTTAAAAGTCTCAAAAATAAGAATTAAAAACTATTAACAATCATAGGAAAGAGTACTCCAAATTGCTAATAAAAAGAAAGTCAAATCAAAAGAACTCAGATGTTTTACCTCATTGACAGCAATTCATAAGATAAAACAAAAAGATGGGGAAGGGGGGAGAAATTCATGTCTAAGGGAATATTTGGAAAACAGGCATGCTAAGGTACTTTTGGACCTTTGAACTGGGTCAACCATCTGAAAAGCAATTTAAAATTATGCAAAGATTGTTAAATGTTCATATTCTTTGAACCAGAGATCTTGATGCCAGATATAGAATTCAAAGAAGTCAATGATAAAAATGATAAAAATAAAGGCCCTATATATACCAAACTATAACAAAACTTTTTTTAAGAGCAAAGAATTGGAAACAAAGTAAATGCCCAACAACTGAGAAAAAGTTAAACAAGTTAAGCTATATGAATGTAATACAATTATATTATGTTTAAGGATGAATGGAAAACTATATGAACTAATGTACAAGGAAGCAAGCATAACTAGGAAAACAACATATACAATGACTATAACAGTATAAATGGAAAGAGCAACAACAAAGCAATTAAAATTGAATGCTATGAAATTATAATGACCAAGCTACGCCTCAAAGAAGAGATAGAAGACATCTCCCCACTTTTTTTTTAAACAGAGGTAGGAAATTATCACTATGGAATGCTAAATGTAAATGTCAAACTTTTGGGAATTATTGGTTAGTATTGCTGAACTTTTTTTTCTTTTACAATCTTTCTTTTATGGGATGGGAAAAGGTGGGGATTGCTATGTTAGGAAATATAGATGATATAAAAATTAAAGGAATCAACTGAAAAAGAGAAGCAAACTTAATAAATAGTCCATCTCAGATCTACAAAACTTCTCTTAAAACAAACTTCCTTCCCTCCACTCAGTAGAAGGATGACTGTTTAGAGATGTACCCTTCTTGACATTTCTATAGTCTTATCTAAATTTTCCCTTTCTATAGAAGAGAGATCAACCAAAGGGGAGAAAAAGATAAAGGAATACCCCTGGGGTGAGATACAGGTGAGATAAAAAGGCAAAAGAGTAAACAAACTGACTTTTTTAATTTAAAAAAAGAATCAGCTTCTAAAACCTTTGACAATGTTCATACCACCTCTAGCATATGTGAGTGTATGTGCACATGTATACATACATATATATGTATATACAAATATATTTTCCCTCAAATTAGGTGTGTAACTTACAAAACAGAAATACAAGCACAAAGACACACACACACACACACAACTCACTGGTATCAGGTGTTCACTCCCCAACCTTGTGACTAAAACTGTGCCCCTCAAAATGCCACATCATTTTTGGCAGTTTTGTATACACTAACACATGCCCCAATTTCCAACCTGCCCCACTATATGCCCTTCCCTGCACATAATGCATGGGCAAACCTTATCAGTACACTCCACACTGCCTTCAGCTTCCCTCCACTGGAAGTTTTGGTCCTACTCCAACAAACTCAATTTTAAATAAAACTAAATCTAAAACCCTAACCGCGGTCATTAGTTCAACTTACCAGATGCCAGAGAAATTGCCTGTCTCATTAATGAGTAAAACAGCAGCTGGTAATGTCTTGGAGCAGGTTGGTGGGTTTTAAAAATCTTGGGAGTTAGCCTGGATCCCCTCTCTCACTTCTAGCCAACATGTGGATTTACGTTCCCTCCAGATCATCAGGAGGGAGGGAGTCCAGCACAACTGAAGGAAAAAGAGCTGCAGAAAAGTCTGCAGAAAAAAGCAGACTGCTCAGTTACAATTAACCATCCTGGAAGTAGGGGAGGAGAAGAAGCCAGTTCATTGAATACATATGGGAATGAAAATGCAGAGATGGGAAATGTTATATAATTAAACTCTGCTGGCCTATCTTGCCCGGGGGGAAGCAAGACCCATCAGTAGTGACCTCTTCCAATCAATTTAATTGGCCCAACCTCGCCAAGAAAAGCAACAGAATTGGTTTAGTGCCTCCTGGATATAGCTCAGCTCAAGCCTATTTATGGTCATTGAGCACAAGGGTAAGAGACTGCCCCAGGGACCAGCAGTCTAGGCCTAATGCTGGGTCCAGGACTCCAATATTTTGATAGAAGAGGTTGTGTCTACCCCCTACTTCATCTGAAATGACTCACTGGGTCCATTCAACACCTGACACCCACAATACTTCTCACTAGCCCCAAACCTTGTCTGTCAAGCAACCAGATCTTAGAGGAAAGCAAAGAATTAATAGCAACTAGGTACAGCTAAGTAGGCTCCTCTCTTATTCAAAACAAGTCTGCTACAAGCTATATTCTTGTGACTCCAAAGTCCCCCCCACCTTTTTGACTATTATTGTCTCCATACTTTGAGAAGGGAAAGTAACTTTCCTCTAAGAAGTTATTTCCTGGAATGACCTTTAATTTCCTTTGACAATTCAATGGTTCAGTGATGTCATCAATATGGGTATTCCTTGCACCAGTAGAGATGGAAAATCATCATGGCATAATGGTCTGTCCTGCCTTATCACCTCCACAGGGGCTTGGAAACCTTCTTCTAGAACTCTTGAAATGATGGGGATAATGTTGGAGTCTATAGATTCTTCCCTCCATGATCATTGCATCTTTTCTGTTTCTATATCTCTAAGTCATGTATATTGCTACTCTAGTACAATTCCTTGTTCGTAATGCCCACATGTGACTCTCCATTATCTTTTGAGTGAACCACAACTCTTCCACAACTCTTGCAACTCATAAAATCTTTCCTCTGACAACCTCAAAAAAAATTTCCATGGATATGGATTCTCAGAACCTCTTAAACATCTCACTCTTCACTATGTACTCTTTGATGTGGTAACATTAGCCTTCCTTCTGTCCCATGAATAAAACACTCCATCTCTTAGTTCTGGGGATTTTCTCTGACTATCCCCCATGCCTGGAATGTTTTTCTTTCTCCTATCTATCCACTGATTTCCTGGAATTCCTATCTTCTAGTGGAAGTCTTTTCCAACCTCTCTTAATTCTACTACCTTCCCACTCTTATTCACTTTCTTTTTATTCTCTATATAACTTCATTGTATTTGTATGTATCCTGTATACATTTGTTGCTGTTCTCTCTTAGATTGTGAGCACCTTGAAAGTAGGTCTGTCTTTTGCTTCTTTCTGTATCACTACTTATTAGGCTCAGTTTCTGGCACAAAGAAGGTACTTAATAAATATTAACTGACTCTCTGATTAAATAAGGATTAGTTATCACAACTGTATGAAGTGATGAAAAATGTCATAAAAGATTTTCCCAAGGTCAATAAATTAACAGTGAAGATTGCATGGGCACCCAGACTTTCTTGTCAGTCTATTATAAAAGAGGAGTTTGATCACTTCTAACTTAGATTACAGTCATATTATTCCACATCTTTCATTTTGTACTTTTTTGATAAAGATTTGTGCTCTCAATGCTGCAAATCATTGTTAAAAGAAAAGAGAAGTATACTTTTCTGCCCAAATCCAATGTTCCTAGAGGGGAGGGTTTGAGAGTATCTGCAAGCTTTCAAAAATAAATATACCAGAATTCCTCTGTAAAAGGGCCATGATTGCAAGCCTTCAACTGTACCATGCATTTTTGACATCATATCTTTCTTCCATTCCACTTTCAGCACACATATAATACAGACATACAATTATGGTCTGCCTTAGCTAAGTAGCTGATGATTACAGATTAGTGGCTCCAGCAACATTTGAACTCTCAACCACTGGTTTACAAGACCAGTGTCTAACCCCTGAGCTATGACATAGGTGGAGCAGGAGATGGATATTGGCCTTGGAATCAGGAGGACAGGACTTTGAATCCAACCTCAGATGCTTGACACTTATTAGTTGTGTGACCTTGGGCAAATCATTTAATCCTCATTACCTCACAACCTGGACCATCTCCATTGTCCTGATTCATATCTGGCCAGAGAGGGGAATGACTCTGGAGGAGAAAGTAAGGCTGGTGATTTAATGCCACACCCCCTCATTCAAATCCAATGCAAGTACTTGTTATAGTTATCACCTCCCTGATGTTGTGGTCTTCTTTAAGGAGGAAGGACAAACATCAGCTAAAAATAAGTCTCCTCCCAGCAGCAATAGTTGGTGCCATAGGTATGTACAATCACATGCCTTGACACTGATACATTTTTATATTTATCATCCCATTTTTCTGATTTCTACCTCACTGACTATCCTAAGGCCATCCTTCTTACAAGCCTCACTACCCTTCATCACTATGGGGACTGAATTTGAGGGCTAACGATCTATTTTCCTAAACAAACATTCTCTCCATTACTGGACTCTGCCCCATCTAACAAACATCTCATCTTACACAACACACAGCATTTCTATTTCCTTTATATGAATTCAGTCCCTCTACAGCTGCCCAAGTAAAATTCTTATTCCTTTAATATATCTAGCCTTCATTAACTCCTATTTATATCATGCCAAATATTCATATATATATATATTCATATACATATATATGCATATACATATATATATATATATCTGACCAACATCCCCCCCATCAATCCCCACTCCCACACTCATAAAAAATCCACTCACTTATCTTTACTTTGCTCTTCTCCACTACTTCAGGTTCTACCACCTTCTTAAACAGGTACCACATATTAGAATTTCCTTATATTCAATTTACTGGCACCTCAAAGAAAAAGAATTATAAAGTGAACAAGGCCTTCAATGTGTCACCTAGCAATCCTTAGGCTTCTTAGCAATGCTACAGCCATCAAATTATTCCCTGAAGATAATGACTAGAACAATGTGCTATATCTTCAGAGCCTCTATTACCATGCTATCCACCCAGCAAGCACTGGTAAATGTTAAATCTGAAGAGTAGTCATTAATAGTGGAGCACTCTCATAAGCTTCCATACATGCATCTCCTCTCCAGCAAAATGAGCTCTCTTCTTCCATTCACATCTTCCATACACATCTCTTCCTACTCACTTGCCCCAAACTACTCCACAAAATGAAGTTTATAATGTACCCCCACATCCTTCTCTTATGTGTGAGCCCCTCATCCTTAACCCTTCCCAATAATCATCTCATTGGAAACACAGCTCATAAGTGAATCTACAATTTATCACCCCTTAAATGCCTCAATGCTATTCCTGCCAAATTCTCCAGTGCCCAGACCCCACACATCATACACATCTTCCATATAAAGTTTACAACCTGCTCTTCTCATGATCTTTCCCCACCCCCTACACACATCCCCTTGGTAATCCTCAGGCAAACCACCCTGTACCCAAGTCCACTCTTCCCATATTACTCCCACATCACATTAATTCAACATCTCTGAGCAGACACAAGTTATCCTTTTTCCTCCAAATTATCTCTCCCTCTTCCACTTTTCTCCTGAAGGAAAAATAGCCTTTTCTTTGGCCTATACCTAATAATCTCATATAGCCTGACTTTCCTTTTCTTCATACAAGCATTTGTCCTACAAAGACCTCCAAAACAATCAAATCACATTATAACTAGTTCTTACCATGTGCCACACATACACATACCCTTCAGTCTTAGATAAATCTGATTCTCCCTATCCATTTAACTCAATTAATTTATACTTTTATTCTCTCAACCTGCCCCACACATCATGTTCAGACACAAAATCACTTTTCTGTGTATAAACACTACACACTCGGTTCATTTCTAGATCCTCTAGCTGTGCATACAAAATACTCTAATGCCAATAATCTTAATTGATATGTGCCAGGAATATTCACTGCTGTTTCCCAACTCTTATTTTCACACACCTATATTACTAGTCCCCTCCTCCTACTAGTCCAGAGAAAGGTAGAAGTTGAATTCTCTCTCCAAACTTTATTCCTCAGCTTTCTTTGTGTAGTTAAATCACAAAGGAATTGAATTAGGTACAGGTCTAAGTGTGTTTTCTGTAGGGAATTCTGAGTGGGGTGGAAGTAAAACTTGAACCTTTCCAATTCTTGTCTCAATAGACAAGTGGATTTTCTCTTCCTTGCTCTTACAGAGTGGGAGACAGATCTTTACTGAAAAGCACATGTTTCAACGAGGCATAACTTAAAAACAACGCCCTCCACTAACCACTCCTGAAACCCTTTCTCCTCTTTCTCCACAGAGAGGGAAGCCCACCCCAAAGCCTCTAACCCCAAACCATACCTCCAACACATGAAGATATCTCCACTCCAAGGTTAAGAATGCCATCCAGGTCCCAAGCTCTCTCTACCCAGTCACTGACCAGAAGCCCAGGCACCAGAGGTAGGGAACCAGTTTTCCTTTTCCCAGTTCCCTCCATCTGGAATACCAAGGGATTCAAACAAAAAAAAAGGCCTTTTTTAGTCAATAGCTCCCATCTCCTCAGTTTAAGCAGTATTACTTAGCTCCCTTTATTTAAAAGGCAAATCTATGAAATGTCTCAGCAAAACTAAGTAAACTACTTAGTAACTTCTCAGCAGACAAGACTACCCCCACCCCAAACTAAGGCATACACAGTTCCCTTCCCCCAATCCACCTACTCTATTCTCCAGTTTCCTTTACTTCTCCCTGTAGTCCAGAAGTATCTTTCAATTTTTGGATGGCTAAAGGTTTTGGCTCATAGCAAGGGGAAACAATTTTACTCCCCCCCCCCCCCCCAATCAACCTTCTTGATCCCTTCAGGGTCTTTGGGTCTGCCAGTCTTCCTTCACAACCAATACTGCCTCGAGTTCCTAGAAGGACTTTGAGAACCCGTAAGGGCAATCCTCCTGGATGCTCTGGACCAAATGCCTTTCTACTCTTCAAAAATCAGATTGGTTCTTCTAAACCTGGAACCCAAATGTGGGGTTCAAGGAATTGATAATGTAGGGAGAGTGACCAAAAGAGGAATTTCCTAGGGACAGTGCGGGAAATGGTTGAGGGCTGTTTGAAAAAGGTCAAGAACAGAGGTGCATTATAATGTCTTTCTATGTGGTGTGTATGTGTGTGTGCCCATGAGAGAGAGAGAGAGACAGACAGACAGACAGAGACAGACAGAGACAGACAGAGACAGAGACAGAGACAGAGAGAGTGGAGGTTCATGTAAGGTTTGGGGGCAAAGGTCACAAAAAAGAGAAAGGGTTTGAGGGAAAGGCTGAGATACTACTTTATAGGTACTTAGGCTAAGGAAGGTCTATCTCTCCAAAGTGGGAAATGACTGTACTTGTCAAAGACAGACTTTTCCCCTCCCCCATCCCACATAGAGGGGAGGAGGGAGGTGTTATGGGGCCACAAGGGGGGGAGGGGATTTAGTGGATTGTACATGTGTGTATGTGGGGGGTGGGAGAGTCTTATACTCTGCGATTGAGATTTGCTTTAAAAAAATCTTTTGTTAAACAGGATGCTGCAGAGACTTTTCTGGAGTGAAAGGACAAGGGTGTTTCTGGATTATCCCCTTCCTCTCATACCATCCCCAGACTCCATCCAATCCAGGTCCCTTAAAATCTGATCACTTTCCCAGATTTAGGACCAGTTTTCTTGGGGCTCAGAAGGTAACAGGAGTGTGTGGGGGGAAGTATAGTGAGAGTGATCCTCTTTACAACTCCAAATATCGAAACCCAAACTTCCCTGGAGTAAAACTGAGCTCTAAGAGACCTGAGTGAAAAGGAAAAGAGGGCTTGGAGTTGCGAACAGAACCATCAGCAAATTGCCTGAGCTCATCCTTCACTCTGGAATCTCCCAAACTGCCCCAGGAGACTTGAACCCCTCTCCTCCTCTTTCACCCTCACTTTGCCCACCCTTCTTCCCGTCCCTTACCGTGGCAGGAGTAACCATGGCATCCGTGTGAATGTTTTCAGAGAAGTCGACATGAAGAGAAAAGTGGAAGCGAGCGAGTTCATTCAGTCTCCCCCACCCCGCTGCCTCTGCCAGAGCCACCAACTACAACCACACACACACAAAAACGTTGTGCGGGTTTCTCCCGGGGACTGCGCGTAGCTACTCGATTTGGGAGAGAGGATCCTTCAACTCTGAGTCCCAAGAACATAATCTGCGCGGTTATAACCAGCCAACCCAGCCAGATGGCTCTGTGCTCAGCGTAGTAACCCTTTAGGCGCCGCGGCGCAGCCTTCCCGCGCTGCCTCACCTCCAGCCCACGCTGCGCCCCTTCTCAGCCCCCCATCAGTCCTAGGCGTCCCCGCCCCAGGCTTCTGGAGGCTAAGTCGGAAATGGCGCAAGGTGCTTTTGTTTTCCTTTGTTTGCTGGGGGCGAGGGTGGGGGTGGAGGGGTGGGCAGAGAGAGAGAGAGGCGCCTCCTGGTTTCTCTTACATCGCACAAACCCCCAAATTAGAAAGAATTCTCAATCCTTTTCCCAGGCTTCGGAAGAGCCGGACACATTATGGATTGTGTTGTGTTGCACAGTATTGGTGGCACTATGCAGATTAAATTGCTTCAACAGGTTTTTTTTTTTTTATTGTTGTTGTATAGTAGCGTCCTTAGTTCTTGGACCTCCCCCTACTTTTTCCTCTATTTTTCTCAGGAGAAAAGGAGTTACTCACCTCGATTCCTCAGTCTGTTTGGATCAGATTTTTAAACCCCTCCTCCTATCCCTAGCCCCTACGAGTTACAGATATCTTCCCACCTCCTCCCTGCAACCCATCCCCCTCCCCAACCTCCGGCTCTTTCCTCCAACTAGCAACACGTAAACATAAACACCGCTCACCCCCTACAAACTCACCCATACACATCTACATGCACAGACACACAACATACAAACGGAGCAAACTGTCAGCCCAAGCTGACCAGTCTTCTTGTGAGTGTTCTTAAGTCAGGCAAGACAGGTGAAGTCCAAAACGTGGGTGGGAGAGCAGGCGGGGGAGGGGACGTGTGTGTGTGTGTGTGTGTGTGTGTGTGTGTGTGTGTGTGTGTATTGCGCTTGGGGGTGGGGGTCATTCTTCTGGCAATCCAGTACTTCAACTTTCTTCTTTACCACTCCGAGGTAGTTTCCCGGGAGGAGACTTATCCACCGCGCACCAGAAAGATTGAGTTTGGGGGAAGGGGACGAAAGCGAGGAGAGGGGGAGGTGCGGCTGAGGGTGGGGGTCGCTGGAGCTTGGGGCCCAGAGAGAAAAACAAAAAACAACCTCTCCCCGAAGCCAAAAACAAGTGACTCACGTCTTCTTCGGCAGATGAACTCGAGAAAGAAAGAGCCCCTGGATCTCTCAGAAGAGGAGTGAGAGTAGGAAGGGGAGCAATGGGAATTACTTTAAAAAAAATTCGAAACATGGACATTGCAGAAGAGGAGGTGATAATTTTAGCTACCTTCCTATTCTCTCTCTCTCTCTCTCTCACCCCCCCCCCCCCATCTACCGACTTAAATCATCTAGTTTTTCCCATCTAAAACACTCAGTACAAAACAAAACAAAACAAAACAAAACAAAACAAAACAAAACAGTAGTACTATAGGCACCAAAAAGAAAACAACGGTATTTAAATAACCTTGCAGTACCTATTTGAGAGGACGAAGTCTTAGAGGCCCCTAAAGTCAATTAAGCCGGGTTCCCCTCCCCACTTCCCCGTGTACCCGGCATCTCTCTCCCTGTCCCCTACCTTTGCAATCTATCTCCTTCTCGAGCCTCAGGGTTGTGCTTCAGTGACACTGAGCGGAAAAAAAAAATCAAAAGTATCCAATAGTGCGTTCATTCTGTAAGCTCGGAGCTTCGAACCCAAACTGGGGTCCAACTAAGTCTCCGCCTCTTCCCCAAGGTGTGGGGTCTGGGAAGTATTCAAAAATTGAGTAACCCCCTTTAGAGGCGGCAGAGAAGTATGCCTGTCCTGCGTCCGCCCCAGCTAGACAGCGAAGAGTGGCTGGGGGAAGTCGAAGAGGGCGGGGAGTGGGGGAAGCAGAAGAGTCAGTAAGAGGTGGTGAAAAATGGGGTCGGGGCTGCGTACTATATAGATTGTACCTGCCTCGTCATTATCCCGGCTGATGGGGGCTGTCACATCGAAAACGTGGAAAAGCGCTGACCGAGACTCTGGGGCGTCACCTCCGGCAGCCCCTCCGCGGGGTTGGGTCCTCCTAGGTACCTTGCGCCAAGGTATCCCCAGTCCTAGAGAGGTTTTCTTCCAGCCCAGGTTAGACAGCAGAGGCTTTCCCCCTCCTCCCCCCATCAAGACTTGGGCTGGGCGTGTACTGTTTGGGTTTGGTTTTCTCCCACTTCTCTGCCCGCCTCCCTTCCCTCCCCTCCCCGCCTTTCCCCTCCCGATGTCAAAGAAAGGGCTGTGGACTCAAGATTCTGATTTTTTGATAGAGGATAGGACTCTTAAAAATCCATCCTCTAAACTCTTCTCCAATTCTCCAAGGGGGTCCGCGTGTCAAGGAACCCGAAGTCAAAAAAAAAAAAAAAAGGCAAAGAGAAGGCTGTATTGGGGGGTGGGAGGGGGGGTAAGAGAAGAGGCTTCCCAACTACTGCAATTAAAGAGTTAAAATATGTGTTGGCGGACCAGCAGTGAACTCCACTGTCTCAAACTGCCCAGAGGGACGGGAGAGGAAGGGGGTGAAATTGAATTTTAAAAAATCAGAGAAAGAAAAGGAGCCTAAGACCAGCGATTTGTTCTGCAAATGCCTTCAACTGACTCCCCTTCTCACTATGTCACAGAGAGGCAAAAACCAAAGAGAAGTTTGCCTTGCTTCTCAACTCAGGTTTTTTTCCTGAACTGGTGTATTTTTGCACGCAATCGGCAAGCCTTGTAATATGAGAATTGACACCTTAATCTTGTCAAATATATGGGAAGGGGGGTGGTGGTGGTGAGAGGAGAACCTGCCTTTCTTCTCTGTAAAAGAATTGGTGAAGAAGCAAAGATGTGATTCAGCAATCACCACCATCAGCAGCCCTCCCCCCGTCCTAACCACCCATCTTAATTCTAAGAGAAACTGAGGGGCTTCCCCACTCACTCCTCTTTCAGAAAGGCGTCTATAAAGAATGGCAATGTGATAGCTGAACTGAGGAGACTGAACGGCAAAGAATTGAACTGGAGAAAAAATATTTTTTAAGAGTGGGGGGAGTTGAGGAGAAAAGTCACCTACTACCGTCAATTTGACACTTTTGTAGCAGGTATTTTGTTCTTCAGTGTGAGGGCTTCAGTGGTGTCTATCTCTCCAAATTGAAAAGGGAGAGAGGAAACGCGACAGTTCCAGCTATGTAACCAGACAGAATTCATATTATTCCAAAACATACCGGGCCTGTGTAAGAAGCACTGGACTTAGAATGAGTAGCAATTTAGATTTAATCTCATCTGTCTATGACTTGTCTAAGTCACAACTTCTACAACCTTCAGCTTTGTCAAAGGAAAAATGGGGATAATATAATGCCCCTATCTTAACATTGTTGAGAGATAAATTAGGAGATATTAGTATTTCCTAGGTTCTTTTATTTTCTAGATGATCACTTCAACCTTTACACCTTGCTTCAGTGGCCACCATTTTCATGATTTAGTACCATACCAGAGCATTTATTTTGGGCCATTGATCATCTTTCTATTTTCCGTATTTTATCTAAGAGCAAGACACTTCATTTCTAAATGAAGCATCCTAGGTATCAGACCTCTTTGTATTGTACTTCCTAAGAGTAACAGTCTCCTTACTGGAAACCCCTTATAACTTCCTCCTTGGAGTAAATAAAAAAAAGAGAGGCTGTACTCCACCCTCCTTATCTTTTGCAATAGCACCACTCTGTGGTTGAAAGATTGAACAGAAATAATATATGCATATATAAAATATTTTTGTATATGTACATTTCAAAAAATATAGTACTTTTCTTATACCAAGTAAGGGGTACTGGGAATATGTAGAACTTCGTATGGGAAATTGAAAGACTGGATGATAGGCTAACTTATTTTCTGTTATTCAGTTAGATTTGAGTTTTTGCCTTTATGTTTTTACTTTGAGACAATCAACTCAAAGGTCTTCTGGACTTCAGGGCATGTGTAGATAGCATTTTTTATTGTTGGAGAGCTTTCTTTGACACCTTGGCAGAACTGCTAAGGACTATTATTTCTACCCGGTGCAGAACCTCCTCTGCCCCAACTCTGTTTCCCTTCCCTCCCCCAGTTCCTCCTCCTGGACAGCTGCTTGGCTGAGGGGATATTGTAGTCAATGTTTTTGCAAGAATTACAATAAAACTTAAAGGGTATTGTACTGAAGCTTGAAATTTAAATGTGGGAAGAAGGTATAAAATGTTATTCATACTTAGTGCATATTCCCACTGAAACCATCCTTTACGTCACAAAGGTAATTGCCATGTAATATTATTAGCAAAATATCTGCGTCTCCTAACGACCTCCTCTGATGCTTCACTCTGGCATGGAGGTGACACCAGATTCTCCAAAGCTATGCCAAGGGAGCATAAGCTCTGGAAGGATTCCAAAAATGGTCCCAGGGATGAGCTTTATGCTTTCCATTTCAGGATAAGCCAAGCTAAGTCTGAATAGGCTTACCATTAGGTTGATTCAGGATCATAGATCTGAGAAAAAACCTCAGAGGTAATCTAGTAAAATCTCTTCACTTTACAAACTAGAAAACTGAGGTCAACAGATGTTAAGAGACTTGCCCAAAGTCATATAGGTAGTATCAAGGGTGAAATTCGAACTCAAGCCTCTAAAAGAGGCTATATATTTTCTTTCATTGGTATTACATGCTACCTCTCTGCATTTCATTTTTTTTGCATGTTATATAGGCATTTAAGACATAACAACTCACAAAAGACTATTCACTAAAGTACAGAACAGGTTGTGATCTATCTCAATAAAATGAAGACCCACACTGAAGAAATTACACACTCTAAATATATTTTAAGAAGTAGATTAAAAAATAGCTTTATTCTACTTTCCTAAATGTAAACCAAAACCAGGAATGGTAAAGTTGTCTATTGTCCTTCATTTCAAAGAGGACTAATGACATCATGGGGGTGATGTCTTGACTTGTGCATGAATTGGGTTTAAGTCGGGCAGAGTTTCACAAATTTATTGGTCTCACTCTCTGTTCCAAAGGCATCAAAGTTAGTAGCAGGACAAAAGTCAAGATGACTGTTGATGGCCTAGGATGAAATGAATGAACTTGCTGTCTGCAATGTCTAACAAAGCCCTGAGCACTCCACAGCACCTGCTTCAGCTTCCTTCATGGTCATTAGAACAAATCTCACCAGAGAAAATCTTCATATGTTTGGAGTAAACATCCCCCTATTTCATGACAGGTTTGAGGCCCTTAGGTTATTTTCAATCCAGTTTAGCCCCTCTGCTAAGATAGCTTAACCAGAGTGTGGATACTGCCCAAGCTACAGCTTCTTGGAGCCACCAGTGAGAAGTGAATGACAGCCCTGAAATTTCTCAACAATCCCTCATACTAGAGGCATTCATTCTTCCTGAACTACCCACACACCCTATTTATATAATACTTATTATTTGCATGGAACTGTGCTAAGTGTTTTTTTTTAAACAAATATCTCAAAATAACCCTGGGAGGTAAATGCATTATTATCCCAGTTTGCAGTGGAGGCACCTGAGGATAAATGACTTGCCTACAGTCATACAGGCCAAGTTGCACTTAGATCTTTCTGACTCCAGACTCAGAGTTTTATATACTTTGTCACCAACATTTTCTACTTTCCCATGGTTAAATATCAAAGTAGGATCATCTCAAAAATTCTTAGCTTCTTAGGTAAACCTTCTCTAAATATGGTTATAATTAGTATTTCAAGGAATCAGATCATCTTCTCCAAATAACTCATTATTATAGATGAAGACTCTTCATCCTGGTGACATTAAATTATTTGCACAAGGTAATGCAACAAGATAATGTTAGAATCAGGACCAAGGCCTAGGTGCTCTAGACTTTTAGCCCAATATCCTTTCTTTTATTTCAGAACTCTCTCTCCCCTCAACTAATGAGATTTGCCATTTATGTAGGCTTAAAGTTTAGAGTGTGCTTTGCCCCGTTTCACAGATAAGACAACTGAGGCTGAAAGAGATCAAATGGCCTGATTATAAGCATACAATTAGTAAAATCCAAACCTATGTCTGTTCTGGATACTGGTCCATTGCTTTTTCTACTAAAGGGCTTAGTCAAACCATTCCAGCAAGTATCAGTATTGGCATGTTTAAAGACTCCTGTCAATATAAATTAGACTCTTCAGAAAAATCAACTTTAAACCTTATGCAATAATAACATATATACTGAGCATTTTAAAGTTTTCAAAGCACTTCCCTCACAACTACTTTCTGAGATAGAAAGTGCAAATATTTTCCTCAACATTTTACAAAGGAAGAAGCTAAGATTGGCAAGATTGAGACATTTGTCCAAGGTCACCTTGTTAGTGAATGTTGGAAGCCAAGTTCAATACCAGGTCTCTTCTCACTCCAAGTTCAGTGTTTATTCCCTAATACCATGTTGCCTCTTAGATTCTTAGAAATGAAAATGACTTTAAAATATTACCTGTTCTATTCCCCTGCATCTAGGAAGACTGCACTTAACCTTAAAAGTGAAGGCATCACTATTAAATCTTGCAGCTTTTAATGGAAATGCCTAATGAGTTCTTTATTATCTCAAATATGCACTTCATGCAGAAAAACCAAACCAGGGATAATGAATACACTTGATGATATATCATTCATATCAGTCGAGGCCTCAAAATGTAGAGGGTTGACAACAAGACTTGAAATTGGATTTGTGTCCTAACTCTTAACTTCAGTTTCTACTTCTTTAAAGCAGAGTCAGTCATTATTGATTTTACAAGGCTGTTGTAAGATAGTACTATAGAATGGTTATTATTATTGTCAGCTTTTTAAAACAGCATCATAGATTGTGGACTTAGAGCTTCAAAGTTTCCTTTGAGATCATCTACTTATTTTACTGATTAGGAAACAACCCCATAAAATTGAAGTGACTTAGCCAAGGTTATATGATAATAGCTAGAAAAGTCAGAATTTGAATGTGAATCTTCAGACTTCAAGTCTTTTCACTTGTTATTTGTGCTGAACTCCTTGTTACACAAAGAGAATTCACAATAATGACAACAGTACAAATAATAGTGTGAACATTTCTATTTCTACAACACAGGTGGATATAGAAATCATAATAAAGTCTCATGTTTCACCAGTCATGGCATGAATTCCTAACCACTCTATAAATTAACTCCATGCAGCACCAAACTCCACTCATAAAAAAATGACATTAAGGTTTCCATGGTAACTAATGCATTTCCAAAGGGAATAGGCCCCAGAAGACAAAGAAGACAGGCAAAAGAGTGGGGGTAGGAAATTTGAAGAAAAGGTGGAGTACATTAAACCTACGTGATATAAACAAAATGTGTTATGGGGAAGAACTTCTAAATATTTTATTACCTCAGTTTGACATAGTTATGTCCCTTTACTCTTAGGGCAATTAAAACCACACACACACACACACACACACACACACACACACACACACGTGTGTGTGTGTGTGTGTGTGTGTGTGTGTGTGTGTAATACTTATTAAAACCCCTCAAACTAATAATATGAATGAGCAGCTCACTTTTGGCTTTCCACCTCAACTTCCATTCATTACTCTATTTCTCTATTATTGTCTTTCAGTGTATCTGACTAGGGTTATATTTTCATAAGATCAGATATCCATATACAAAGAGTAAAATTCAGTTAAACTGGATAGTTCAAACTTTGTATACATTTGGTATTCTTTATCATGGAGGATGTTGTTTAGTCATGCAATCACATCTTCCTCAGATTTTTCTCAGGTTCTTTGTCTGGATCTTCCCTTAGATCTTTTCACTTTTGATTTATATATAAGGTTTTATAACCTTACTTCTTCCCAAGTATAGGAGATTTTGTGAAGCAAGACATGGTCCTTGATTGAATGAACTGAATGAGGCATTGAATACTGGAGAAAGGAGAGAAAGTTCTGATGGGAGGTGGTTGAAGAATTTTCAAGAGACAGAGTATGAAGAAATAAGTACCAAGATCACAGTTATGTATAGGAGGCTGAAACTCCAAAATGTTGGACTTCAGGGAAGTCCATTCAGAGAAATTCTTGTCATTCAGGGAAAAGTTTTCTCTCTCACTTGCTCTGAGTTAAGATTTTAACTTACTCTCAGCTCATTCACTTTTTTGTATTTTCTAGGAAATTCTAATCTGTGGAACTTCTCCAATTTCTGTTGACATTTTTACTTGAATAAATAAGTTCATTCATTATTTAATATTTGTGATTATGTTAGGCATGACCAGGTTTTGTTGGGAAGCTGATGTGTGTGAATTAAGGGCTACTCCCATCCCTGCTTAGAAAAAAACAGAAAAGTGACTTTCCTTATATACAGACTAGTTATAGAATGGTTATTATTATTATTAATAATAATAATATTGTCAGTTTTTAAAAAGAATACCTCAGATTGTAGATTTAGAGTCCTTACAGACTCATACTCCTAGACAAGATTGATATTTGAAGGGAAGCAAACACAAAATTCTAGCTTTCTTGGAGACTGGGAAAAAAGTATCCAGCTTAAGCAGTGCTCCTGGGTAATACCTTCCCTCCCCTATCCCCCCCTCCCCTTCCCCCCATAACCTTCATGCAGCTTGCAGGCCCAGCCCTTAGCTGCCCTTCTCTTTGTGGAGGGGAGCCAAACCTCAGACCATGCCTATGTCCGCCACTCATGAACTTCATGTGCATATTAAACAACTCATTTCTTATATACATCATTTTACCATTCTATATTATATTACCATATGTATGTATACCATGTGTATGTGTTGTATCCTAGATTGTCAAGGATCCTTGAAGGGATCCCTGAAATTTTGTACACAGTAAGCACTGGATTAATATTAATTTATTCCTTTCCTCCTGTTTTATAGATGAAGAAACAGAGGCTCAAAGAGGTACAATGATTTGCCCAAAGTCTCACACAACCAGCTACTTAGCAGAAGTGGAACTTAGAACTAAAAACGGAATCTAGTTCCCTTGATTCCTAGTCCAACTTTTTTCCATAATGATATTCTATCTTATAGAGATATAATAAAATATAATAATGTAATGAAGAAACTTTTATGTTATTAGATAGCATCAAGGGCCTTCACTAAATAATTAATAAGCACTTATTAAATGTTTACTATATTTCCAAGCACTCTGGTAGACACTTCTGATACAATCACAAAAGTATGCCAGAACAGATACATGTTTACAGATAAATCAGTTCAAGATTTTTATTTTCACCAATAGTTTCTTGGCATAAGAATTTAAATATGAGGCAGCTCTGTGAAGAGTGGCATCTGCTCTGCAACTCACAGTCTTTGAGTGCTTCCTGGGCCACTGAGAGATTAAGTAACTTTGCAGTCTTTCAGTGAATATTATCAGAGATGAGACTCGAAACCAAGTCTTTCAGAATCCAAGATATTCATCCTTATTGCACAATGGATCCACTTGAGTTTGCCAAATGCATGAGAGTACATAACAATGATTCAAGGGATTTGTGTTAATGATTCAATAATGACACATTGAGCATTAAATAATTGCCAAGTTTTATTACAAATACACTTTTTCTCTGTTACAATAAGCATGTGGTTGCTTGAGTCATTAAATGTTTGTGTCTTCAGTAATTCAAAACCATCATGATCATACGCACAGTGATTTTGATATTCACTCAACTATTACATCAAACTCTGACCTTCTAAGTAAAAATGTGCTTTTGTAGTTTCTCAGTCTGTTATCAAATTGTTTCCAAACATCTACAAGTATTCACCATTTCAGCATAAATCAATTCCAAACAGATGGGTAGACATATGTACATATTCTTATTTGTTTTCTCTCCATTGCTACAGAGTAGTTCCTTCATAGCCTCTGTTACCCTGTAATCAAAACTCATCAACTTTGTAATCACATGATCAAAATGTTATAAATATTTGCATTCTTGCAGCATGCAACACAAATTTCAAGCTGTTTGAAAAATCATGATTTTCTGGGCATGCACATTACAGGCAATCTATCATAAATGTTCTGTAGGAAAAAATCTTATATCTCTCTTTGCAGCATTAAGGCTATTGTCTGATTTCCTTTGTTAAATGTATTTTATTCATTTTTAAATGTTTCCTAATAACATTAAAATTTTTTATCATTCTATATTTAAAATTTTGAGATCCAAGTTCTCTCTCTCTCCATCTTGCCTTTCCTCTACCCATTGAGAAAGCAAACAATATAATATTGAGATATCTGTGAAGTCATGTGAAACTTACTTTCATATTAGCCACATAGCAAAATAAAAAGCACATGCACAAACAAGAAAAATAAAGGTTAACAAAGTATACTTCATTCTGCACTCAGAGTTCATCAGTTTTCTTTTTGGAAGTGGATAGCATTTTTCATCATAGGTCTTCTGAATTTATCTTGATCAAAGTAGCCATCTTTCACAGTTGATCATTACAATATAGCTATTACTATATACAATGTTCTGGTTTTGCTTCACTTCATTTTGAATCATTTCATCTGATACTTCCCAAGTTATTTCTGAAACCATCCTACTCCTCATTTCTCACAATTAAATAGTATTCTATTCATAATATAGTATAACTTGTTCAGTCATTTCCCAAATGATAGATACCCCCTCAATTTTCAGTTCTTTGTTACCACAAAAACCAGCTGTTGTAGATTTTGTATTTTTATAAAATTATGTCCTTTCACCTTTGATCTCTTTGGGATATAAATCTAGTAGTGGTAATCCTGGGTCAAAGGGTATGTATATATATATATATATATATATATATATGTATATGTATATGTATATGTATATATATGTATTTATATTTTACTTCCCTTTAGACTTAGTTCCAGACTGTTCTCCAGAGTGGTTGGATCAATTCACAACAGTGTTCCAATTTTTCCAAATGCCCTCCCCCAGCAGTTTTCATTTTCCTTTTCTGTTCTGTTATTCAGTCTGATAAGTGAGAGATAGTATCTCAGAATTGTTTTAATTTACATTTCTCTAATCAGCACTTATTTATAGCATTTTTATTTGACTAATGATAACTGATTTCTTTCTTAGAAAAGTACATATTCCTATCCTTTGATCATTTATCAATTGTGGAATGATTTTTTTTAAAAAAAATAAAATTTGGCTCAGTTCTTCATTCATTTGAGAAATAAGACCTTTATCAGAGAAACTTGCTGTGAAGTTTCCACCAGTTTCCTGTTCTCCTTCTAATTTTGGCCCACTTGATTTTGTTTGTACAAAACCTTTTCAATTTATTAAATCAAAATTATCCATTTTGCTTCCTGTGACCTCCTCTAAGTTTTGTTTGGTCATAAACTCATCCATTATTCATTATGCTGCTCTAATTTACTTATGATATTACCCTTTATCCTTTTTGACCTTATCTTGGTGTCATTTGCTACTGTGTATTGAATATCCACTGATTTTTCACTGATGCAGTATTCTTTAATTTAACCAGTACCATATTGTTTCCTTGATTACCATTTTGTAATATAATTTGAAATCTGAAACTACTCAAGCTTTCTTCTTTCAATTTTTTTCATTGAT